>NC_046312.1:61367919-61669554 GCF_009819535.1 Lacerta agilis | reverse complement strand
CTCAGTTTGCATTTAAAGGTGAACCTACCCAGCTCACACATTCTGAAACAAAACACAGCCCTCCTTCAAAGTTGACACTTCTCAAAATTTTACACGGCAGTTCTCCAGTCAAATAATGTGTAGAAAAATGCATGCACTAGGATGAAGTGTGTATAAAGTCTCATTTGTTGTTGTTGTTGTTCAGTCGTTCAGTCGTGTCCGACTCTTCGTGACCCCATGGACCAGAGCACGCCAGGCACCACTATCTTTCACTGCCTCCCGCAGTTTGGCCAAACTCATGCCAGTCACTTCGAGAACACTGTCCAACCATCTCATCCTCTGTCGTCCCCTTCTCCTTGTGCCCTCCATCTTTCCCAACATCAGGGTCTTTTCCAGGGAGTCTTCTCTTCTCATGAGCTGGCCAAAGTACTGGGCTTGCTGATCAGAAGGTTGGCGGTTCGAATCCCTGTGATGGGGTGAGCTCCTGTTGCTCGGTCCCTGCTCCTGCCCACCTAGCAGTTCGAAAGCACATCAAAGTACAAGTAGATAAATAGGTACCGCTCCAGTGGGAAGGTAAAAGGCATTTCCATGCGCTGCTCTGGTTTGCCAGAAGCAGCTTAGTCATGCTGGCCACATGACCTGGAAGCTGTACACCGGCTCCCTCGGCCAATCAAGCGAGATGAGCACTGCAACCCCAGAGTCATTCACGACTGGACCTAATGGTCAGGGGTCCCTTTACCTTTACCTATGTTTATGTAAGGATACATTTGTACTAAAATATTGATGGATATTCATGAGGACTTAGAAATAATTCCAAACTGATGTGGAAATGTAAGCTAAATTAAACCCCATTGGATTCTCTAGAGTAATATGCTCTGAATATAGCTTTAAGAACACAGTATTCAAGGTGATGCAAGTGTTGTGGTGCTCTATCTGTGATGGCCCATTTGCACATACAAGTCATCACTTGCTGGCACCGTTATCAAGTGATGAATCTATGTACATTAATGTCAGGGTCTGGGCAGAGGAGGAGGAGTGGTGGAGACCACCTCCCCATCCTGACCCTTCCAGGGAGGAGGAAGAGGAAGACAGTTTAGATTTATGACAGTGGTTTGCGGGAGGTCACAGCTCAGAGGCAGATGAGGGGAAAAGTTGGGAAATAATGGGAGAGGAGGAACAGGCAGAGCTGGAGCAGCAGCTGACTGACACATTGTCAGTAGAAAGCATTCCAGACCCACTGTCTTCCAGAACCCGGCGAGCCTTAAAAGTAGGAGATCAAAGAGCTTGAAGACAGAGGGCACTTAGCGGCACCTGTAGAGGACGTGATGAGGATGATGAATGAGGAAGTGGGAGAGAAGGGGTTTTTGGAGATTCACTTGGGGCAATGCCATTATGCAAGAGGCTGGGTTCTATGGCTTCTCTCTGTAAAGTTTGAAATAAAAAAAAGGACTATAAGAATTTCCCCCCCCTTGTCTTTACACTTCCCTGGGCAACCAACCGGGAGCCGCTGACAGCACCCTGACAATTAACCATGGTCTGATGACACATGGGGCAGCCACCTTGATGAAGCTAATAATCAGGTCTCGGGGGCTGGTCATTCTCTGAGCAGGAGGCCACCTGGGTTCCCTCATGTACATTCCACTGAGTACCATGATGGAAGAAAGGGTGGGGCTCTCGATGTGCTAAATAACATGATAAATCAAGAAACTAGCAGCTATCAAACTGTGTAGCATAGCATTGTGTTGATCAAGTTTTTTGTATTTCAAGCACTACATCTCCTAGAAAATAACTCTCCCTCTCTCCCCCGCCCCCATTTCATTCATCTGGCAATAAGCGTCGGAGCTATTGTGGGAAGAAGATGTGCATTTAAATTGACAATGTGAATGATTTGCAACAGAGCTATGCTTTAATAATGCCGAGATTGAAGAACATTATTAATTAGGAAACTAATCTGGAAAGTTAAGTATAATTAAAATGAAGTGATTTGCTGCAGAGTTGTTTAAAAATCGTGATTGATGTCTTTGCCGTGGTTCACGAAGCTAAATAACAAGAGTTTATATTTTATCTAGAAAAAATGAAGAGGCCAGGTGGAAAATCCACCTCCCCAGCTTTGTGTTCTGATGAATATTCAATTATGCCCTCCCATACTTCCCACTTCCAATATTGTCCTTACTAGTGCTGTTTGTTGCAATTGAAAATGCTGCATAATCAAATTTTGTGGCCATCATATTTGTGGCTGCTTGGTTAAATACATGCCTAAATACGACTGAAATAGGTTGTGTCTGTGTGTAAAGACACCACCCACCCACCCACCCCCAAGTGCAATTGCATTAACATTTGTTTTGCTTCCTAAGACTGTCAATAACTAGCATATGTTCAGATCTCCTATCATCTTTGCATCCCAGTGTTCACTTTCCAAGGATAGCACTTCATCTATCCAATACAAGGGCGTTGGGTGAAGGCGGCATTGCATTTGGCACTGGAAAAAGGGTGGATATTCAGGCATTAGGATGCAGATGCAAATACAGATGTCAGCTTGGGGAACGAGACAGCAGTGGGCTGCTCTGCTGCACCTGGACCCACTCTTTTCTTTCCTCATTAACTGATGGAAAAGGGTTGAAAGAAATCAGGGGGAAATTTTGGCACAGCTCTACTCTGAACGTTCAGTGTGTGGGGACTTTCAGTGGTGAAGGAAATGCACTTTACACTTGTTCAAGGGTATACTTGTTTAATATGTGCCAGGGTAAGCCTTGGCACTTGAACATAGAAGCTGAGTCCCGGGGAACCCCAGTACAAATTAAGCCTTGTATATTCTTCAGACAAGAGATACTTCTGGAGTGCTTCTTTGGCAGGCAATTGACTCTTGCTTAGATCCACAGCCACACACTTCAGAAATGGAAATAAAGTGCAGAATGAGATGGTGCCTTATAACTCAAAAGGACACTGCAAGTGCCATTTTTTGGATCACAGGCACAGAAAGTGGGGTGGGGGGGATACAAACAGGCCCAGTGGAATGATTAATAGTGTTATAAGTATTCTGCCCTTAAGTATAAACATAGTTTTATGAATGATGGTGTCTCCTCTTTTAATCTTTTAATGACATTCCCAGCAGGGATATGAGATTCTGTAGCAGGACAATATATCAAAATATTAATTCCCTTCCATGTGGTACCCAACATTTGTCACTATACACTTTTCTCATAAGTCATACTAAGCAAGTTCTGAGCGCCGTTGAAAATACAGCTAGTCTGGGGGTGGCTTTTTGTTTTTGGAGGGGGTAGGATTATATAAGAACTTAACACCATAAGAAGGGCCTGCTTGGTCAGGCCAATGGCCCATCTTGTCCAGCATCCTGTTCTCACAGTGGCTAACCACATGTCTAGGGGAAGCCTGAAAGAAGGACATGGGCGCAGCAACACTCTCCTCACTTGTGATTCTTAGCAATTACCATTCAGAAGCACAATGCTTCAGGCAGTGGAGGCAGAACACAGCCATTGTGACACCGATAGCCTCCAGGAATTGTAGCTTCTTCTGTCTGTCCTGCCTTACATTGTTCAGTTTTGTTGGATGCCCGGGCACTCTTGTGACAGCCTTGTAGCACTAGGGATATTAGACTGGGGGGATTTGAGTTTAGGCAAAGCCAGAAGTTAAATGTCCTGTGCCAGATCTGTAATTCTACCGAGGGGAGATTAGCCTCTAGGCGCAATGATGCGTTTGGGACACAGGGTGGTACAGAAAAATTCTGAAACGGAGAAATACATTCTGCCTTATGCACATCTTCAGATGACAATTTTTTTCTTTCTAAAAGCCTACAGAGCTTCCTTGGCTCGCTCTTTATGTTGATACTGCTTCATCTTCATCTGTTTAAGTAACGTCAGGCTCTTGTTGTGCCCTCCAAGAGCAGCTGTGATGCTTTTGAACTTGGGAAAGGCATCTGTACTCTAAGCGAAGTTTGTTATGATGGAGGTTTCTTGCTTGCTGGATTTCAGACCTGTACAAAACAGCTTTCCTTTGTTAATGCCGTTCAAGCCCTTTGGTAATGCATGAGACTTAAAGTTTCACAGCTCTCAATCTGTATTTGCTCTAAGATTGAACATTGTCATTTATATTTGACACATTTAAATATCAGAGATGAAACCTAAAGGGGAGAATATTGCATCCAATTTCATGAAGGGGGGGAGGAATCTGAAACACGTAGAGAAGTGTGTTATAAACAATTTGCACAACTCAGGATATACATTTTTAAAATAGCTAAAATATAATATAATAAAGTTACCAAGCAACAGAAAGAAATCAAACTGTGTAGTAAAGCAGGGGATGATGGCTCCTTCTTGTATGCAGATAATTGACAATATATTGCATATATTGCTTTACAGTGTGAACAGTCTGAAGATTTGCTTTATCACACTTATACTCCTTTTGGACAAAAGGTGGGATATAAATTTAATAAATAAATTCTGCTATAATAAACAGAATGCCTGGGCTTAATGAGAATTTATAATCTGCAGGTTAGGCTCTGTAGAAATAAATAACACTGCGTATTTGTGGGGGGCGGGCGGGGGAATTGACTTTTTGACCTTGGTCGACCAACACATAATGGATGCTGGGGGCATTGCCAGTGGTTTAATATGGCCAAACATTTATCCTTCCTCCTGCTTTATGCATGATCAAGTAGCCCTTTCAAGGACATTCATCTTTTTCTCTCTCCACAACATATATAGCCAATCTGTGCAAAGCAAAACAGCTGAATGGATGTCTGTCAAATGTGAGTGCCCTTTGTATCTCATGATGTTTGGAATTATCCAATATGAATCTGTATGTAAAAGTTAGCAGTTATGATGAATTTTTGCTTCCTTCCTCTAACTCAGGGGTCCCCAAACTAAGGCCCGGGGCCGGATGCGGCCCAATCGCCTTCTAAATGTGGCCCGCAGATGGTCCGGGAATCAGCGTGTTTTTACATGAGTAGAATGTGTCCTTTTATTTAAAATGCATCTCTGGGTTAGTTGTGGGGCCTGCCTGGTGCTTTTACTTGAGTAGAATGTGTGCTTTTATTTAAAATGCATCTCTGGGTTATTTGTGGGGCATAGGAATTCGTTCATATTCTTTTTCCAAAATATAGTCCGGCCCCCCACAAGGCCTGAGGGACAGTGGACCGGCCCCCTGCTGAAAATGTTTGCTGACCCCTGCTCTAACTGAAGCTGCTTTTGAAACTGGCCACAAATCACCATACAATTTGATAGAAGCTGAATCATCTATCAAAGCATTTGGGTTATCTTTTATCTCATTCTTTTAACCTCCACCCCACACAGCTAGATAAGAAGCTCACACTGCTGCCAATTACTCTGTCACCCTCAGAACAAGACTAAGGGCACTTTTTATGGAACCGAGAGCTTTCGTGCATGGTTATTATTTGTTACTTAGGATATTTATAGCTGTGTCCTGTCTTTGGTCCAGTTTGCCCACATGCGTTTCTGTCCTTGCAGAAGCACATCTGAACCCTGCATGAACATTTCGGACCAGGCATGTAAACTATCTCCCTCTATATTCCAACTACCCAAAGCTGCTCTCACTTTAAAAAGTGGGTGGGGGAGGGTTAAGGCACTTTTTCAGGCATACGGAGTAATCCAGAAAATGTGTGTTGGGAGGAAGGGACAGGCAAAGAGGGACAAACTGCCTTTCCCTGTGCCCTCCTGGGCTCATGTTAGCAATGTAAAATGGTGCTTGTTGTTTTCTGATTCAGTTTTTCTTCTTCTTCTGTATACAGTTTCTTTCCCAATGGAATCATTGACAGGAAAAGAAAGCACACCATATCCATGTCCGGTATTGTTTCTTCCTCATGCCACCCCAGAGAGGGAGAGCTAATGGATCTTATGGCCCCTGGAATTTGACAGATCTGACAGATCATATGACCTTTGTTTTTGTTTTTGCCCCTGTGACCATACTGTTACACCCCACAATGTGTTTTATTATTTGCAATTCTTTAACTACTTCTACTTCACAGAAGTCAGTGAGACTACTCCTCCAGATTTCATTTATTCATATTTTAAACAGGAAACCATTCTCCATTAAAATGTTCACAGCGTTTCATATGACCTTTGTGATACCTTTCCAGGGACCACAGGATTGCAGCCAGAAGGCATTAATGGATACCACATAAAGTGTTCAGTCTGTAGTGACTATACATTTTCACACACACACACACACACACACGTGTGTTGTGTGTGTGTGTGTGTGTGTGGAATGCAAATCCCCTCCATAGAGATAGGATGAGTATTACAAAGAAGGCTCTAGCTTAGTTTCCTCCCTGTATATGAATCCATACTTCTTGCCCGAAGTATAGCTGAGGCTACAGTTCAGTCAGAAGTAGTTCTAAGACAGGGCTCCAAAGAAGCAGCCCCTCACCTGCACTGTGAGGTGGTGCAATATCCATGAAAATACAGGATCATAGGCCTTCCTGCACCTTTGAGCCTGTCCTTCAAGCTAATTTTGCACAGCTGATTACCTGCCTTGTTAACCAAATGGTAATTTGAACTTGTATGAACAAATTAATTGATTCAAAGAATGCTTATCCTCTCTTTCCTTGTTTTGGTTGCCTCTAGTTCTCTGATTTGGTTTGTTGGGTCTGTGTAACAGACGGCCGTGCTAAAGTCCAAGCCCACAACCACACCCAGAGCCTTAAGTCCTTGCGTAAACTCTCTGGGAGAAGTTGCCAGAACACTTCATTTGTGTGACCTGGAAAAAAGTGCTTTCTAATCTTCCACGCAGGTTAAAAAATAGGACGCAAGAGCTCACTTCTGCGCATCTGGCGTGAAAGATCACAGTGAAATCTGGGTACAGCATGCATGCTTCAATCCTCCAAACCTGGAACTATTAATCTCCAAACCAATATGAAGAATGCCAGGTCCATTAGGAATATTAAAGGAATATTACTTTGTGGATTTTAATAATATCCACATAATTACGCAATGATTAATAATGCTTATTTTAGTCTATTATATTCATTAATAGTTAACATCAGTTTTTTAATATACCCTTCTGGAAATTATGATATCAGGTGCAAAATAGAGAAAAACAGATGGAGGCACAGGGTGACTTTTTGTTGGTGAATTAACACATACCTATATTAAAAAAGAGGTGGTGGCATCAATGCATGTAGATTATTGGGTGCATATGGCATTGTTGCTTGGACTAAAAAATGTCCATAGGGGACTAGCGTTCCTAGAATAAAATAAAATACTTGCATTAAATTAAGCAGAATCTCAGACTCTTTCTTTTTAAAAAGAGCAAGTTATATCCTGAGATATATTATGCCCATTTGACTTAAACAGTGAGCTATCAACAGTTCCAGTTTTGCAAGACTTGTTTTGCTTAAATGGAAATAAATAAAAACTGCTGTAGTCACAGCCTTTCATATGTGGGCTGGACTTGGAAAGATAAAATTAAACTGTATTTTATTTCTTCTATATGACTGCCTGTGGGTGGAGGGTGGTGCTCATTTTATACCAGGATCATGACTGTCAGCTTCTCCTGCTTACAATTACTTAGGCTATTTATGCAGCTCCATAGGTTGGAATGAAATAGAAAACGAAGGCGTGTTCACTCTGCAGCTCCATCTTTGCTATGATTTGGTGACACAGTAGTGGAAATTACTGCAAATCAGCTCCTCCTACAGCTCAGTTTCTCCCCCAAACAAAAATCACGGCTACCTCAAATGCCCGCAGTTGGCTTTTCTTTTCTTTTCTTTTCTTCATGCCCAGAAAGTCAACTTTTTCAACACTGGGACTGAATCAGCCTTGGTTGCTCTGATGGATGACCTGTATTGAGAGTGGGATGGATGACTCTGTGGCTGGAATTCTCGGCAGCCTTTGGTACCATTAACCATGATATGCTCCTTGACCAGCTCTGTGGGATCGGTATTGGTTCTCCTGATACCTCTAGGGATAGAAAATAGCACTGGGAGATTTTGTTTCAGCCCATGGCCTTGATCCCAATATGACATCTGTATGATGCCATTAGTAATTAGGGGCCAAAATGTCACCAACACACTGATGACCTGCAACTCTTAATTCTCCATAATCTGAGAGACTGTGTAAGATCTGAACCATTGTCTGGACACAGTGGTAGATTGAATGAAGGCCACTAAACTGAGTTCAAAACCATGGAAAGATGGAGTCACTGTGGGTGGGTGGTTCCTGTGCATGGGAGATTGGCCAGTTGCCTGTATAGACAGAGGGCACATCCACACTTCTACTTGTGCCATGCCCAGAAAGCATGGGTCGAAGCTGTTTCCCGCTTGGCTCACACTTTCTAGGCACAGGTCTGAATGGCTCCCTCTTTGTCTCGCTCCTTTCCAAGGGAAAACCTGCTCTTTACCGACAGTACTAAGACCTGGGAGACCATGGTTGAAATACCCACTCAGCCATGAAGTTGACTGGGTGATGTTGGGCCAGTCGCTTGCTTTCAGCCTATCCTCTACCCCACAGGGTTATGGTGAGGATAAAATGGGAAGGAGGAGAATTGTGAACACCACTTTCAGCTTCTTGGATAGGGATGTAAAAATAAATAAATGCTAAAAATAAAACACGCCTTTAAACATGACTGGAGACTACGTCACCATATTTGAGGTATATGCTCTTTCAGAACACAGATGGGAGGGCTCAAGTGTGCTAGGGCAAGTGTTTTCCCATTGTGACCCTGGCACTCACATGGCAAATATTTAGCCAAGGTGGCAGAATGTCCTGTTGCTTCAGGAGAATATACATGCAGGGAGCAACAGAGACAAGAGCTCTTCCAGGAAATTGAGTTTTATTTAGAAAGTACAACGAAAGAGCAAATGAATAGTGGACCATTGAAAGCTTTCCAGGAGAGAGGGGAAGAGAGCATTCAGTGAATGGCTCAGCTGCGCTGTGCAACTCCAGCTTCAGAGGTGGCAGAGAGAAGAATGAGATTGCAGTGAGAAAAGAAAAGTTCTAAAGGATTCTGTTCTTTATGCTCTGTTCAAACAAGGGCAAAGGAAACGGCAATCAAGGTCATGAGGGTAAATCTAATAGTGTAGAAAGCCGATAAGTTTCCTCAGTCACAGCAAGATTTTCTAGATACAGCTTGGAGTTCCAAAGGCTAATTAAGCAGACAGGTTCTGATAGGAAAACTAACAAAGGATACTATTGGGAGATGACTCAGGGCAATTCTGGTGTTCCACCAGGTGTTCTAGACCTGGTGGTAATAATAATAATAATAATAATAATAATATAATAATAATAGGCCTGTGCAGACTCCATAACTGGAAATATGTATCCCTATGCCCAAATACTTTGGCCACCTCATGAGATGAGAAGACTCCCTGGAAAAGACCCTGATGTTGGAAAAGATTGAGGGCACAAGGAGAAGGGGATGAAAGAGGACAAGATGGTTGGACAGTGTTCTCGAAGCTACCAACATGAGTCTGACCAAACTGCGGGAGGCAGTGGAAGAGGAGCCTGGCGTTCTCTGGTCCATGGGGTCACAAAGAGTCAGACCACTAAACAGCAACCACAATGCCCCAAAGCAGGAGAAAGGACCATTATATGTGTCAATAATCAAGAGACAGGCACACTGTGGTAGAGCAGGATCTTCCACTAGCACTGTTCTCTAATTTGCTTTCTGCAGGAGCCACATCACTACTGCTGCAATTTGATTGCTTTAGGTGTTTATAATTGTTTAATTTACTGATGATGTTCTCCAGTTTTAATTACTGAGTGCAAGAGAGGTGGAATGTAAATGTTTTCAATATGTTGATACATTTTTTCTCATCAAATATCATGCTGGAGTACTGTCTGGGTTCTCTAGGGAAGAGTTGTAGCTCAGCGATAGAGCACCAAAAAAATCAAATGAAATGCAAACAATTCACAATTAAAAAACAACTAGAAATGTGGTCCTTTAAAATGAAAAGTGAAAATATCCATGAGCAAAGTCACAAAAACAGTAAAAAGCAGATTGAAATAAAATGTGTTTTTAAAACCACTAATGAAGACTCTAAATGGGGGGTTGTACTCCATAAATATTGGGGCATATTTAGAATAACAGTGATAACTGGGTATGGATGGCTTTAATCTCCTGCTCTGATTTGAAATTTGTGTTATAATGTGCTGCACAGCACATTTCATTGCCTTCACATTCTGTTTTTATTGTGTGAATGATTTAGTAGTTTTGGTTTTAAGCTATTGTTAGACACCTTGAGTTTTGAGTATTCTCTCTATTGGGAAACCTTCTTTAAGATATATTATCAACTGGACTGTTTCTCTAAGGTGATTATAGATGCGATACACTATCTGTTACAAGAAAATGTTGGTATGTGGCAGCGCCCTTCTATTAGACTTATGACCACGGCATCAACAAGTGTATGTAAAAAAATGAGCCACCACAGATTTAACACCATACATAGCTTACATATCACTTTACACCACCTGTTGCATAATAATTTTCAGTAGAATCAGTTCACATCTTCAGTGCAAATAAATGAAGCCATTGTGCAAGCACATGCAAACCACCCCTTAGTATGAATTACAGTGTAATGCTTTCCATGTCTGCAGAAGAAGTGAGTCCTGCTCAGCTCAGCAAGATTACAGCCTGATGCACACATGTGCTATGTGACCTCAAAAGTGACATGGCCCATATCCAATGCTCTCAGATCCACATCAGGAAAAACCGTTTAAGCTGTTGGATGGCGGCCATGTAAATCCATACCTAGGATGTGGGTAGGTGTTCTAATGTTTGCATTTTGTGCTTTTGAGTCTTTATGACTCTGTCATATTTTTGACACTTTTCAGTAAAAGCCACATTGAAAAAGGAGAATGTTAAATCTCAGGTGGGAGATTCTTTGAAGTTCTTAGATCAACAAAGAAAAAGATGCTCTGGATAGAATTCAGTGTCGCACTTTCCAGTGCAAGTATTTTAGCTGGCCAAACAGAATGATACCCCTCCTCTCCTCCTAAGTGCTGTTCTGGGGGTTCTCCAGACCTCCCTGAGCCCATTTCAGAGTGCACAGGGGGAGGAGACGGGGGAAGCCCCATTGCACAAGGGAAGTTCTTCCACTGATGAGGCTAGTTAGGTGAATTCTGCCTCCTGCCTCTCAAGACTTCATCAATCTCAAGCAAGCAAGCAAGCAAACCTAGCAGGAACCATAAAGCAGGCATACCTTGCACACTGGAGCTTACGTATGCTTCACCAAAATATTTCAGTTTCCAGCAAGTTGTTGCTTTATTCAGCAGGGTAATCTTCTGAAAGGATTTGAGACGTGAACCTGGGTGAAATGCACAGCGGTAGCTTGGTCTAGAAGTTGCAAGAGCATAAATCACAGTGGCAAAGTCAGCATTAGCAAACAAAGGTCAAAACCTCCTGGGGGGAAAAACACCCCAGCATCAGAAACATATTTCTTGTCTGAACAGATGTGATCTACAGTCAGGCTTTCAAAGAAATATGCTTCCAATAGTTCCTATGTAGACAGCTATACAAAAAGAATGACTAGGCTCTTACAAAATCACCCTGCTGTTTGAGAAAAGGCGGGAAAGCAATGGGTGCTTATCTAAATAAGGACCTTCACTTGTCCTCTTATAAACTCTTGAGCTGCTTGTAATGAACTCTGAAGATACTCTGCACCTATACATGAAGATCAACAGATCCACAAATGATATATACTTGATAGTGTTCCCTCCCATCTGCATTCTGTTTGCTTTGCATTGAAATGAATGGGGTGGGATAACATAATGACAATGTAACTAAGCAATTTACATAATGGCAACATAGTGATGCTATTTATGTGATTTATTACATAGGTTACATAATTTTGCCACAGCAGACAGCAAAATGAATAAGGTAGGTTTCGGTGCAAGACAAACTGCAGCAGAATGGAAACTATGCTGTATGCGATGAATACAGGGCAGAGTAAAAGACGATGCCTTGTTACCTCCTAAGTCAGGGGTCGGTCAGCAGGGGGCCGGTCCACTGTCCGTCAGACCTTGTGGGGGGGCCGGACTATATTTTGAAAAAATATATGAACGAATTCCTATGCCCCACAAATAACCCAGAGATGCATTTTAAATAAAAGCACACATTCTACTCATGTAAAAACACCAGGCAGGCCCCGCAAATAACCCAGAGATGCATTTTAAATAAAAGGGCACATTCTACTCATGTAAAAACACGTTGATTCCCGGACCGTCCATGGAAGGCAATTGTGCCGCATCCGGCCTCCAGGCCTTAGTTTGGGGACCCCTGTCCTAAGTGATGGGTGGCCTTCGCAAATCCCCTGAGCTAGCCAACAGAAGAGTTGGCTGTTCTGGTATGAATATTGAAGTAAGATCTGATCAGCTTCTGTATGTGGAATGGGGGAAGCACAATGTCACCTCATCCTTTGTATCAGATGGAAAAATATTTAGGGCTGGCCCTGCAGAGATGTGAATAAAATGTAATGTCTGTCTAGTGCTCATTGCTGGGGGTGTGGAGAATACAGGAGAAGGCTCCGTGAGATGACATATTAGAAGCTTGATATAGCTTAGGCAAAAGCATAAATTACATGTACAAAAGGCAATGCCTGGCCTAAGGAATCTGTAATCTTTAACACTTGACATTGAAAGGGCTTTCATACTCTCTTCCTTTCTAACTACAGTATGAAAGAAGCAAATCTATTTTTAAAATTTGACTTCTAATCTAATCACTGTTGTTTCATTGCCAGACTAAGCCCCTTTCTCTTTTTATTAGAAAGTCCAAATACAGAAATAATAGTCATCTGCAATGAGATTAAGCAGCTCACAAACTTAGGCAAAAAATGTTTTACCTCCACCGTGCAATGTTAATGAAAACAAACAAATATCATAGATCGACAGCATGAAAGATTAATTTTTTCCACATTAATAAAGTGAAAGCAATCTACTGACTCAAAGGGACTCCTTGCTCATTACATTATTATTTTTAGAGTAAATTCACTTCATGTCAGTTAACACAAGTGTCTAAATTTAAAACCAGAGTACTGCTAGGGTGCAAAACAAGCTTGGAAAGCGGATTGAAAAGAGGACCTTTCACTTTTAAATCAACCAGCTATGTAGACTTCAATGGGATTTAAATGCATTCATGGATTTGTTCACACATCAATTTGTATTACTTGTTTTCTCTATACCTGATTACAGTACACTAGATGGCTAGCAGCTAAAATGTCTGAATTCAGTGTGTGAATTGAAAAGCATTTCATCTGAATTAATGTGGATGGATATAAACACCCAACAGTGAAATGACTGTATTGCATTCGTGAATATGTGTACCGGAACCAACCTCATGTGACTCAATTGTGTGAAACAAAACTGCAACTTTCAGATCTGCGTGTTCCTTTCCAGAACCCCACCATTGAGAATATTTGGATGTGAGATGTTGATATAGTCAAGAACCTGATTAAGATGAGCAGCTTTTGTACTTTTGTGTTACACTATTTAATGGTTTAATTTAGCGTAATTTGAACTTTATACCCCAGTTTCTGTAAAAACTCTCATGGTGTCTTTATAGTAAAAACACAATAGGACAAAATATAACAGGTCAAAAATTAAAAGCAAATTTTTAAACAACAAATCAAGAATAACAATCGAATAGCAGCCTTTGAAGTATTAATAAACAGCAGCACAAAAATAAAAACTCTAGTGGGTAGCATAAAGAGCTGAAAACAGCAAATTTTGGGTCACTGGAATAAAAAGGTTAACTGTTTTAAGTTGGGCAAAGAGTGGTCCTCACCCAGTAGGGAATTCGAGAATCTTGGCATCGCTACTGACCATTATACCTGTCCTTCTGATCTCACAATTGGATGGAGCAGAGAACAGGGTCTCCAGGGCTGATCATAGAGCACAGGAATGATTATCAACATTTCCAGCTGATTTTCTGCACCTCCCTCAAAAAACACACAAAAAACACAAAAACTAAAACCACATGTGTACGTGCATCCTCCATCATTGTGCTGGCACTGACTTTGGTATCTTGATGGTCAAGGCAAATTTCAGGGTTCAACACTCCACACTCCCCTCCAATGCCTATTCCTAGTACAGTTGTACCTTGGATCCTAAACACCCTGGAACTCAGACATTTTGGCTCCCTAATGCTGAAAACCCAGAAGTGATTGTTCTGGTTTGTGAATGTTCTTTTGGAACCCGAATGTCCGATGGGGTTTCTGCGGCTTCTGATTGGCTGCAGGAGCTTCCTACAGCTAATCAGAAGCTGCGATTTGGTTTTCGAATGTTTTGGAAGTTGAACGGACTTCCAGAACAGATTTTGTTTGACTTCCAAGGTACGACTGTATAGCTGGAAGGAGAGAGATAAAAGATTAGAGACACATGACAGTTCTGTTGGGGTAGAATCTTGTTGTGAGAGAATGGTCCCACTTTCCCTGTGATGGCCATTTTATCATCTCCATGTTCCACCGTGTTAGAACTCAAATGTGAAAAAGAGGCAGAAGGGGAGAATTATAATGAGAGCATTGGGGCAGTGTTCAGGGGAGCTAGCCATACCCTTTTCAGGGTACTCTATTGTTTTCCTCCTCGCCTCTCTCTCTCTCTCTCTCTCTCTCTCTCTCTCTCTCTCTCTCTCTCTCTCTCTCTCATATACAGCCCCACAAGCAGACACTCAACAATCTATGGCCACCGATCATTAGGCTATTTGGGGGTGGGTTTTTTTGAGGGGGCTCTTTAGGGTTTTTGCCTAAATATTCTTATTCTTCTGCAAACTCAGATGTTCCCCTGAGCATGCTGATACCTTCTTGCTTCTACCGACCCCCTTTGCCACAGAGAAGTCATAAACCCAGCATCTGAGCTCACGATTAGTATATATGATAGCTTCTTACAATATGATTCCTTCTTTTTAAAAAAGCAGCACAGACCTGAATTTCTTTATGGTGGAATCTTCTCCCCAAGAACCCTGATTAATAACATTTTCTTTCCTGAGTCACACAGCTGCTTGAAGCTTATAATGTAAGTGCCACCCACTAATTTATTTGTTGAGTCAAGTGAAATGATTTCATATTTCAGCAATCACAAAGGCCAAGGATGTGCAATCAGTTCTGAAGCAGAACACCCTACTGATTTTCGTTAAGTAGCTCTTCAAGAAAAAAAAGAGTAGAAGTGACACATTCTATCCCTGTACTGGGAGGACTCAGCCCAATGGTCTGTTTCTCTTTTGCTCCTACATTGGCTGCTAGCACTCTGTGGGCTGGATTGGGTAGGGAGGAGAAAGAGGTAGCCAAACAGGCAAGGTGATACTAACATCAGCAATACAAAAAGTCTTTGGATTTGATTAATTTGGTTTGGATTTAATGACTTCTCTGTGCATTCCAGCTCCATTCCAGCTCTCCTTCTCTGTGTGTCTCTCTCGGTCTCTGGTTTGTTTTGCTACAATATCATACAATGTCTGACTCTCCCAGGAGCAGGTAGTGTTAATTAACACTCTTTGAGTTTTCTACTATTTCCAAAGGGAAGTGGGGCTGCTTGTACACATGATCCACCACTAGAGATGTAAAATATCCAGAAATTTTGAAGCTCAGACCCCCCCCCCCGGGAAAAAACAGATTTTTTGGAAAAATTGATTTTTTTTTTGCTAAATTAGCACTTCTTTTTTCTTTTCCAGATTGAAAGTCATTCTGTTTCTTTAGAAACATAAAATACAACTATGGACAATTTTAATGGGCATAAAATTATCACAACTAGCATATTAAAAATATAGTGTATCCAAACAATTATTACAAACAGAATTTACCTTTAAATAATATTTATTTGTATTTGTAACAAATGGAGCAACAATCTCCTGAACTGTTTACTCCACAAAACAATTTTTAAAAATCCAGAAGTAACAATTATTCATATTTCCTCTCCACAGTATTTTAAAAAAAAATTCTCATAAAAAGAACTGAAGAAGGAAGTGGGACTAAGTTTCAATGAATGGGCATGAAATGTAATCAGAATCATTTTCTGAGCTGTAATTAAGTATATACTTTCAGGCCCTTTTGTTGCTCTGTATTTTCTTCCAGTGCTTTGAGGCCTAGTGAAGAGGAACAGAACCAGTGCATACCACACGCATGCAAAAACAAAACTGAAACCTTTTTCTTTTCTGGTGACAATGGCACCTCCTAAAGGAAGAAATGTATCTTGCTCTTGCATTGGAGAGTTCAGTATGTAACCTAGGACTTGCTTGTCCTCACAGAAATTAGGATAATCTGATACCATACATATTTTTTAGAAATGATTTATAACATATTTGAACCCCTTAAAATATTTTATTCATCGTGTTAAAAGAAAACATTCCATAATCTATTTTTCCATTTTTTTTTGGAAAAAAACAAAAAAGGCTGGGGGGGGGAACGGAAAAAACCCGGGTTTTTTCCAAATTTTCCGGGTTTTTCCAGGCCTTCACATCTCTATCCACCACTCCGGCTATGAAGAGAGTGCTGTGGTTGGAAAATGATTCTAACCAATGCTTTCATTTATAAAATACTTTGATAAACAGAAATCCTTAAAAATCTGGCCTGCACAAACTTGTGATCAACCAAGGCAAAAGCAGCCCATCACCAATATATCTGCAACTTCTCAAAGAGGAAGCAAAACCAAGAGCTTTGTTGACACCCTAGCAAGCCACCACACAGGGCTGGAGGTCTACAATCAGGTTAGGGATTCATAAGTTATATACATCTATTAAAGAGAATCATTTTATGCATAAAATGGCAGTCAAAAAAGGCTATGAGCTAGTTTGCACATGAAGCCAAAGCTAACCATGGCTTAGTGTGAATGCATAAGAGTGAGGTTTCCTGGAGAGGAAATCACAGCCAGCCATGTTGTGTGAACCTGGGTTCATGGTTTGTCTTGCTCCAGACAAACAATGAGCCGTAAACCCAAGCATAAGCTTTGGTAACAGCTTGTGGTCTGGAAAAATGTAAACCACAAGCTTAAGCTTGGACAGTATGCTAAACCAAACCATGTCTTAGCTCACAGCAATGCAGTAGCAGGACCAGAGTAGCCCTCACATTATGGGATCCACACACTCACACATTTTCACACTCACACATTTTCAGGGGGTGATTTAGTGTTACATGCACTGTAACACTAAGGAAGATTTTGGGCATCACATGGCAGGAAAGAGTTTCAAACAAAGATGTGCTCTCCCAAGCCCACATTCCCAGCAGGCTTGCAATATTTATTATTATTATTATTATTATTATTATTATTATTATTTTATTATTATTTCCATATGGTCTGAATTAAGTTTCCGTTTGTCCTACCACATCCAGTTTCTTATTGCCATCAGACAGCACTTCAGGAACTTGTAACTAGTTTCCTAGGATCAGTTGATAATGAGAGCTAGAGCTGGGTTTCCTTAGCATTTTGATGCCTCTTCACCTGAAATCTTTCACCTAGTAGTTAAATATAGATGTTTAATATAGGTGGGGGCAGGGGCAGATGGAGCTCTGCAGCACCCCATAGGCCAATTGCTGAGGAACTGAACATTATTTTTTCCCAATCATATCTTCTGAGACCTGCCCTCACTGAACTCACAAGAGCTCCCCAAAACATGGCATGGCCCAGTTCTGCAAAGCAGTAGACCATGGCTTCTGCGAGATCTATGACACTCCAGCTTTTTTTACTCTGCCCCCCCCCAATTTCTTTTTGAAATGTAAACTACATCTTAAACAGTTCCATTGAATGAACATTATTATTTTTCTGGGAAGCTAGAGAATGAGAATTAATTATGATAGGATTTCTTCTTCGATTTTACAATTACTAACATAAACTAAAATTCATATTACCATTACATTTAAAAGGACACAGCTTTACCCGTTAATTTGGAAAACCCATTAAACCAGTGTTTAATAAATAAAAGGATGGAATCTTGAATGTGATTAGACAGTTTCTTTTAATAGGAGGCATTCAGATGTAACACATTGATAGGTAACAGATAAAGACTAATCCTCTGACATAAACTGACAGCGCTCTATTGGATTAAATTGTGCTACTTCAGTGAAGCTTTGCTAATATATAGCAGCTGGGAAATTAGATCATAATATTATCTTTGAAACACAGGCTCTCAAACCTAGCCAAACTTATTACCACCATCCATTCTTGTAATTGTCCAGCCCCTACTAACCCTTCACATGCTTCACATGCTTCTGTACTTTGTTATAAGGCTTGGGTTCACAGATATCTTATGTGAATGGAAAGTAACTAATCCAGAATGTGGCAGCTAGACTGAGACTGGGAGTGGCTGCTGAGATCATATAACACTGGACCAGAAAGACCTACATTGGCTCCCAGTACGTTTCTGAGCACAATTCAAAATGTTGGTGCTGGCCTTTAAAGCCCTAAATGGCATTAGCCCACTATACCTGAAGGAGTGTCTCCACCCCCACCATTCTGTCCAGACACTGAGGTCCAGCACAGAGGGCCTTCTGGTGGTTCCCTCACTGAGAGAAGTGAAGTTACAGGAAACCAGGCAGAGGGCCTTCTTGGTAGTGGCACCTGCCATTGGAATGCCCTGTGGGAACAACAGATGTCAAGGAAATAAACAACTACCTGACTTTTAGAAGACATCTGAAGGCAGCCCTGTTTAGGGAAGTTTTTAATGTTTGATTTTTAGCGTGTTTTTAATATTCTGTTGGGACCCGCTCAGAGTGACTGGAGAAACCCAGCAGGATGGGCGGGGTATAAATAATATTATTGTTATTATATTATTATGCTTGCATAAGACAGTGCTGTGAAAGCTCAATGGTAGAGAAAATGTTTTCCAAGCAAAAGGTCCCAGGTGCAGTTCCTGGCATTTCCAGGAAGGGCTGAAGAAGGGCATTGTCTGAAGACATGGACATCTGCTGCCAGTCAGTGTGTACTGTAGACAATACTAGGCTATGCTATGGTAGTTAAACCAAAATTCTAATTCAGTATAAGGCAAATTCCCAATTTCCCCCATTCTGCTACAGGCCCCTGTGTCCTTGGCTTTCCAAGTGGCTGCAGTGGAGCCAGGAAAACCTTTGCATGGGCCGAGTTCTGCTCACACACATATGGATCTAACCCATATTTTCACTCTATATATCTACCACACTTTCTGAAGCAAAACAAAAACAGGAAACTCTTACAAGGCAGCTTTTTTAAATCAACCAACCAACCAACCAAACAAACAAACTTGGGGGGGGGGGGAAGGTGCTGTCCATCGTGCTGATATTTAGATCCCCCAAAATACTCTGCATATCTCAGCACATATGCAGTGGTACCTTGGTTCTCAAACTTAAACCGTTCCGGAAGTCCGTTCGAAAACCAAAGCGTTGCAAAACCAAGGAGCACTTTCCCATAGAAAGTAATGCAAAGTGGATTAATCTGTTCTAGACTTTTAAAAACAACCCCTAAAACAGCAATTTAACATGAATTTTACTATCCAATGACACCATTGATCCATAAAATGAAAGCAATAATCAATGTACTGTACTGTAAAATAAATAAGACAGTATTGTAGATGATAAAAATAAAATTATTATTTTTTTCTTACCTGCACTGATGGTTCTTGTTTTTTGGATGGTTTTTTTTTTTTTTAAATCCATTTCTGCAGTCACACAATCAATCAATTCCACACAGTCACAAACACAAATTAACCGAAAAAGCCTCAAAAACACAAAATAAATAGCAAAAAACAAAAGCACCAAACTTAATCTGTTCCAGAAGTCTGTTTGACTTCCGAAATGTTCGAAAACCAAGGCACAGCTTCTGATTGGTGCAGGTGCCCCAGAAACATTAGCCGAAAGCCACATCGGACATTCGGCTTCCGAAAAACATTCGAAAACCGCAAGACTTACATCCGGGTTTTCGGCGTTTGAGAACCTAGGCTTTTGAGAACCAAGGTACCACTGTATATGTATTATTTGTAATCCAATGTATGTTGATGCTTTAATTGGAGCAGTAACCTATGGTCCTCCAGATGTTGCTGAGCTACAACACTCATCATCCCTTGGTGACTGGGGCTGATAGACGTTGGGGGCCAATGACATCTGGATGACCCCATTCCTGCTTTAGAATCAAATTCCGCATATCTTCATCAAAGCTGAACCAGTGCATGGGGATAAGGATTTTTTTTATCATTTGTTTTCTTTGAAACCGTCTGACTTTTAAACATGTTTAGGATTGTGCTATCTTGTGTGATTAAAATCAGTGGGACAATAGTTAATAATGACCAACATGCTGTTGATATTAATGGAATTTGAACTGAGCCGAGTTTTTCTGCATTGTTGCCCAAGAATCTAGATTCTGATGGCTTTATTTTGAGTATGTTCTCTGAGGCAAAGAAAGGACTTTGCATTACAAGTCAAAATTCAGGGTAAACTGTCATAAGTAGAAGTCTCTTAATTATCTGATGAATGAGCTGATTCTTGAGAGTTTATTTTGTGTTTGCTGGTTTACAGAGAGATGGAATGATCCTAACACAATGTCATTTGATTTGGAATTAGAGGGTCTTATCCTCCTTGGATTGGTCGGAACTTGATATACGTGAACAATGCATTTCTCATTATAACAAAAACAAAAGACTTGACAATGAGATTATTGGAAATCCATTAATTACAACCATTATAAGAGTTACAGCATCCTAGAAAATGTATCTTTGTACTTTTTGGCAGATTTTACCTTGTGTCCTGTAAAACCAACATGAACAAAACAGTTAAGTTAATCAGTTTAATTAAGCTCTTTGCATCCCAATTTATTTTTTCCATGTGATTACAAGAAAGAATTGTGGAACTAATTATCCCATTGTTACATTCTGTTCAGCAGAATGTATCTAATCAAAGATTATTATTTTTAAAAAAAACATGCTGCACAATTAATTTTAAATCAAACACAATTCTTACACAAAGTGCTGAATTTTTCACCCTCCCCCAGGAACACTGTTCTTCTAACATCATTTAATTATTAGGACACAATTAATGTTTTAAAAATGATTTCACAGTTTGGCTCACTTGGGGGATGGAATGGAGGGAGGTGCTGACGTCGGGGCGATGCAAAGCCCACCATTCTTAAATGGGAATCTTGCTAAGAGCTTTGGCAAAATCATTCTCTGTGTACTTTGTGGTCTCATTCCAATTACTGCTAATCAAATGACTTGCTGCTGTGAGCTCCTGAATGCCAGCTTTCATGACATCAGATCAGCTAGAGTATACATTAAACTGTAATTTACAGCTGCTTGTGCAGGAAAGCACACACACAGAGTCCACCTCCCCAAATAAAACCCCATCCCAAAAGACACAATCTTATTAGGGAATATACAACAAAGCTGTCATCTATTTGCTACTGGGCTGAAATGAAGGTCTCACTCTGGTGTATAAAGCCCTTCTTAGAATTCTTCCTGTCCTTGGACACGAGGAACCAGAGCTTCCCAGGTGTTCTCTTCATTTCAGAGAGAACATGCTGGGATCCTTTCTCTGAGAACTTAGACACCTGTGTCAAATAACCCACTTCATAGATGTGTTATTTGATTTCTTCCTTTCACTATCCCTCAGCCCTCTTTCCCCCCAGTTCCCTCTCATCACTAGGATATAAAATCCCACATTCCTTATTAGGTCCTCTTTTTGTGTATCTCTTTCCTTGTTTTCTCTGAAGCAAGACATTTCTTTATTTATTACATTTATATTCTGCCTTTTTATCTGAGGAGATCAAGGTGACGTACATGGTTCACACCTTCAAGAGTATGAAACTGTATTGAAATGAAATGTCCCCCTTATGTAAATGCTTCGCTTTCACTTCACAGTCCTCCCAACACGCATACTACTTCTGTAGTATGCATGTTGGGAGGACTGTGAAGTGAAAGCGAAGCATTTACATATAAGTCGTGCAATGTTCTTAATGGTTTTTGAATGTCACAAATAATTTAAATAAGAGTCAGTGTTACAAAAAATAGAAAATGAAAGGTTAAGCGGCTGCCAATCTGTTCACAAGCCAGGAAAATATTGAGATCAATGGAAGCATAACAATCACTAGAACTGACGAGGGGAGGAAGTTCAGGGATGCTGCTCCCACCTTCTTTGGTCGGAACAAAGAACAGAAGAAACAAAACATGACTCCAGTGCTTCCCTTCCTTATCAATCATCCCAGTGATGTTGCACTTAATTGCCAGAATACTGGAAGCACAAAGCAGCTTTACATTTTATGGAGCTCTTGAGCAGAATACTGCAATGACCCTGGCGTACAACAGTCTGCAATGACCCTGGCGTACAACTTGGACACAGAGTCTGAGGCTGCAGTGCTACCTGGTGGGCTCTGAGCCAGCTGCTGGTCAGAGGACTGCTGAGCCTGAGGCTAGCATGCAGGGGCCCATAGAAAACCTCCCATAGCATTGGAGTGCAGGGTCAGGACCCTCACAGGCACCTTCTCCTGAGCCTGAGGAACCAAATGCCTTCCACAGTACCTAATTGGTCCAATGATGCAGAGAACCCACCAAACAGAAGGTCATAGATCATAGAAGTACCTGTCTTCAGGCCAGAGACAAGCTAAGTTCTCCACAAGGGATGGAACCTGGGAGAGGTGATCTGGGGACAGAGGGTTAAGTCTCAGCTTGCTTTTGACTTTTGTTGGAGCAAGCTATACACTTGGAGCTGTCCGTGGTCCTGGAACTATGGATCTCTCTTGCCCTGTGGGCTTTTCTGCAGAACCAGAGCAACACAAATGACCTTCCCCCATATATCTTAATTATAAGGGCAACATTTACTTATAAAAATGGGATAATTTGAAGGAGGGAGAGCCCTCTGCTCATACACCCCAAATTTTCCTTAGATTGATTTGTACATCTAATTGACTTTCTGTAGCTGTATTCTAAAAAACTAATAATCATATATTACAGGTAGGTAGGTGGCTGTGTTGGTCTGCCATAGTCAAAACAAAATAAGTGTGAAGTGTGCATGCACACGAAAGCTCATACCAAGAACAAACTCAGTTGGTCTCTAAGGTGCTACAGGAAGGAATTTTTTTATTTTTTATTTTGTTTTAATCATATATTAAACGCGCACACACACCTCAAATGTCTATAGCCCTAATTGGGGCACTGTACTTTGAAATGCTTATGATTCTTCCCTTCAGAGGTTGATATATGGCATCTATGTACTTTAAAGTGTGAAGAACCCCACTAACTGATCTGTAAGCAATTTCTAAGCTCAAGATGTGATGTTACAGATATTACCACAAATGCTGTAAGTGTAGTTCCATCCTACACCATTATTAGAGATCTAGGGTGAATGTGTCCTGGAGTTGTCAGTATGAAGGAGAGAGAGAAAGAGACATATTATGAGAAAAAGTAAAGAAAATGAAAACATGGAATTATGGGGAAAATTCTGCTCTCTTTAAAGTCAAAAAGTCAAATTAGCATGTGATCAGGATTTTACATGCATTAGAAATGGCTATTTTAAATGCCCACCTCTCAGCAAAATAAGCTAAAGTTTGATTGTACAAAGGTGATTAATAATTTAAATGTTCCATGGTAAAATATCACCCACCCACCATTTCTGGGAACTATCTGGTGAATTGTCCTTCCATTGGTATATGTATGATTTCCAGTATGGACTATGTATCTTTAAAAGTAACATTAGCATTTTTACTTGAGAATAGATTTTATTTAATATATATCAAGTGAGGTTTTTAAAAAATAAAAATCTGAATTTTATGTAACTGCAAAAACTTTGGCGAGTTGAAACCATATTTTCAGAACTTGGTAAGTGAATGCTGAATTCTATTCTGTCTTTGGCTTTCACTGCTGCACACACGCTTGCTGTTAGATATGCCATTTGCTCAGCCGTTTGGAGCACTGAAATCAATAATTACGATCACACACAGGGCTGCTAGATGACTGCCTGACCCAAATAATAAATTTTGAGATAAAAATATACCCATCAGCTTGACCGATTTCCAATTGTGTAATTTCAGTACAGCTATATTTGGGGAAATTGTTGATGCAAACTGGTCATTTGAAAAACAACAACACATTTTTGGCTTCTTGGTTACACATCGGCTTGCTAAAATAACTTGGTTTTCACAAAGGGAAAAATTCAAAGGGGTAGTGGCAAATTTTGAAGTGCAGGAGTTTAGCATCACAGCTCCTCATAATTCCACCCCACCTCGGAGAGTTCTGGTTACAGAGATGGCAATGAAACATGAACTCTGGGAGAAGCTCCAAAAATGCCAAAGAAATAGGAGAGATCCTGTTTGTAAGGTTGCCCTGCATAGAACTCCTCCCCATGTTTTCAAAATTAGCAGTTTTAAAGAGAAAAGCAACCTTGTTTCTATCTTCGAGGTTCAAGTAAGTAGTATTGGGTTAGTGAAGGATGAGCATGTCTTTACAATGGGTGAATTATGTTCCACCATCTTGTACTCATTCATGCCCTAGATACTTAAGGGAGTCATCCAGCTAGAAACACTCTTGGGATGGGGATAGAAATTTACTGGTGGTAGCTGACTAAATTATACTCAGAGTAGACCGATTGACATGAACATACTCTGGACTAATTTATGTCAGTGGGTCTGCTCTGAATACAATTTAACCAGATACCAGCCTTTGCCATGACTATTTCTATGAACGTGTTTATTCTCAATGGCACACAAAAGAGCCATGCAGCTAGAATCAGATCAAACAACAAGCTGTCTTTTGCAGCTAATGGGTGCAGGGATCACCATGGACACAAATGCTGAAGGAGCAACACTGGTTGTCAGTATGCTACTGGGCCAAGTTTAAAGACATGCTATTGAAATAGCCTTGGGGAACTTACTTTATGTTGTACATACTGTCCTGAACCCCTAGCAACAAGTCATTTTGTGAAGTCCCCCAGTCCAGGGTCAATCCACATGTCCAAAGTCCCACAGAGATCCTGAAGTATTCAAGCTGAGGTCCTTCAACATGAGCAGTTGAGCAGACACAGCACCTCCCCTCTGCTGCCCTTTTGTACTTTGAATGCTGACTGCATCCTCTGGGCTTGATGAGGCATGTGACCCTCACTTGTTCTGAGCCTACTCCAGCTGAAGAATCACACACCTCCTTCCAGAGCTAGTGAGCCCCACCTGGCCAGCTAGGGAGCTGGGCTGTGAGCCCTTACCTGCCTCAGCCTCCTGGTGCACCCTGCCAGCTGCTCCCTATGCCCTAGACACTGCTGTGTTTGTGGAGATAGGACACCTTTGGCTCTAGTGATGGGTCCTGCTGCTTTGGTCCCTGTGCACTGACCACCATCCCCTCATCATCCTCTGAGTACTTCTTACACCAACCGTCCTTCCCCATCCCTGGCTTGCTCTGGTATGTCCCAGTCCTGGTGACATCTCTTTCCGGGATCTTCTTCCTCCTCTTCCTCTTCCCTGTTGTCCTGCAAGTTCATGACATATACCCCTGCTTGGTCACTTTGATCCTTGGGTGAGACATACTTAGCAGTGCCATATGCTCTCAAGATCTGTCTTACGTCCACTAAGAATAGGGATTTTGGAATGTTGCTTCCAATGAACATCAGGCAAGTATCAACATTTAGGCACCTGAGGCTTTATCTGTAGGGTGGTCCAGCTGTGTTGCTGTACTACATTAATCTACTGATTTGTGGCACATTTTGTGGTTGTTTTATGAATGTAACTTTACCATTGATTTTATGCTATTTATTGTCCCTCACCTACCCCAAGTTTCACTTGTTTGGTTACAAGAATAATTTGACCTGTGTCATCAGAATTCTGTGGGAGGAGACACATTAGCAAAATGTCTTTTGATCCTAATTAAAACATCAATGACAGCTATTTCTATTTCAGCCTTGTGGACTGTCAGCAACTCATTGCAGTTCAAGGGGTCATCATCCACTTATGCCACACTCTCTAATTAACTGTGGTGCTCAGATGCCCTTCTAGAAGAAAATGATATGGCGATTTGAGTTCCCAATTTTCAGTTAAAGGATGCATGCAGATCATCTAGTTATTCCTGGATATATATATTTTTTTAAATGCTTCTCTAAAACAGTATGTAGAAAAACAGAAGCAACCCTGAAATCCCAAATATGCTTCTTCCCATCCCACACAAATCATAGCTGTATTTTCTTTCTCAAATTGCTATTTGATATATCCTGGAAGACATACACCTCCCCACATGAAAAACTAGCTTTATATCTTGCTCTGACAGGTAGATGTGACTTGCATTCAAGATACGTTGAGGAGCAGATGGTCAGTTTAATAAGCTATCAATGACCATTATGAATGATCAAGCCATGTCCGACTCTACTGGGAGAACAGCTTTGCATAAGACAGCATGCCTGCAAAATATGATGATCTACCAGCGATGCAAGACCTTTCAGCTAGCATTTGGTTACTGGAATAAGCATGATCAGACAGTTTTAACTTGGTACATTTTAAAAATTCCAGTAAGAAGCTATTTTATATGCTTACATTTTATCTGATGCTAAATTCGACCTTTAAAGTTTAAAACATTCCATTGTTTGGGGACATGTTTATGAAGGTTCATCTCTTTCCACATGTACCAACCCCAAGCCTTATAACTTTTCTGGAGGTTCTTTTTCGGGTGCCCCATCCAGTTGTGTCGTGATTTTTAGATGGTAAGCCTGCAGTTAGGGACTGTCTTGTTTCGTAAGTACTGCTCTGGAAACTCTTTTGCCTGAAAAGCAGGGTACAAATGCGCCAAATAACTAAGTGCTCTTCTCTGATGGCATCCCATTATCAAATGCCCTCCTTTGAATGGCTTGCCTAGTGCCTAATTTAATGTCCTTTCAGAGCCAAGAGAAACCCTATTTATCTTCCAAGGGCTTTTAAATTTGGTGTTCTGTTCAACATTCTTTGATGTTGATTTGGTTTTTTAAAGCTTGTTTCTTTGCTGCATCACATTTATTGCATTGTTATGGTGGTGTTACTGATTTTTAACTTCCTGTAATGCCGACATGAGAGGTTTTGTAATCAGTTGACTTATACACACCACAAATAAATGAATAAATGAAAACTGAGCATTTGGGAAGCGCAGATTATAATGCGCTGGGGAACTACCAATATCAGTCTGATCTTATGTTCTACTGTATAGTAGTAGCAGAGCATAGGGTTCTGTCCAGTGGTGGTCTTACTCAGAGTAGACCCATTGGAATTAATAGACACAAGTAACTTAGGCCCATTAATTTCAGTGGGTCTGCTTTGAGTAGGGCTAGCATTGGCTAGACCCATAGGGCCTGGTGATGGGTTTCAGTGTATGCAGAAGTGAATAGGCTTTCCATGTCACACTCCTGCACAAGGGGCAAAGACCTCACACATGCATAGGACTTTTGTCTGACTTCAAACAAAATGCTTTTTTTCAATGGAATCAGTTTACATGTTCAGCAAACTCCTAAACATGTTTAACCAGAAGTATCTCATGGAGTTGGAGCTTACTCCCTTGTGGTAAGTGTGCTTTAGGATTGCAGCCTAAATATCTCTGAACTTAATAGTTGTTTTAAGGTGTGGTACATTTAAAATTGCTCTTACACTGTATACTACCTCCACTTGTATTTTGAAATATCTGGAAGTAATGGAGCAAAATCCAGGTGCTGATTTAAAACCAAGCTGTTCTTTCTGTAGAGGTTTTGTTTTAATCAAGACCGATGAAAGCGTTGCTACTACCTCCCCTAGCTCTGAAATACTTTATTGCTATTTTCTGGTACATTAAGGAAATCCCAAAATGAGGTGTTTGGAACAAATTGCAGCTCTCTCATTGAAGCCAAGCAAGTAATTCCAGATGGTAGTTTGGAACTCACTATACAACCCTGAATTTATATGCTTGTGAATAGCAATTCATGACTGCAACTTAATTCCATGTTCTTTTTTTGGCACTGTTGTTCACCTTTAACTCCACCATGGTGTAAAACTTGGTTTTTTGTAAAGCACTGAATCATTCATTCTATTTTTTTCCCCTTAAACGAGCTCAGAGTTCCCATAAATGTAAATATTTCAGGAAGGCACAATGCCAACCTCCTTTTGACAAAAGACTACTGTAGCAAGTACCCAATTAACTAACCAATCTACAGCTGGAAAAGTCCATAATAGATGTATTTGGAAATGCCTTTTCCAGCATGACAGAATTTTCTCAGTGTCACTGGTTCTCTCACAAAACTGACTGCATGTTTTAAACAAATGGCTGTCTTTCATCTGAGCCATATTGCAAGGGTTCTTTAGAGCTCAAAAGCAAAGGAAAGCAAAATGAATAGTACAGGTTTTTCAGCCTACAGTTACAATACTATCAATTCAGGGCTTTTTTTTTCCAGCCGGAACTTGCCGGAACTCAGTTCCAGCACCTTTCAGGTGGGGTCCATTGCCATTCAAAGAGAACGAAGGGGGCATTCATAGTGAGTGCCGGCACCTCATTTTCTAGAAAAATAGCACTGACTATCATCATGATAAGAGATTTTGCAGTTTCCTATACTGTATTAATCAAGTAACCCATAGTCACTTGGGAACAAATAAGACACTCTGCATCTTCTAGGAACTATCTTCTTGAGATTTGTCTGTTGGGTGTGCACATGTGTTTGATTATGACACACTGCTCTCATTCATATGTCATGTTAAACATTTTATGTTTTGAAAATCAGAAGCAATCCATCTTGAACTCATATGTTCTCTCTTCTCCTTTGATGCACCACGGAAAAGTTCAGACACTATTTATTGCTGCCATTTAATCTAAACTTAAATAAACTGGTTGGCTGAAACAACTCTGCCTTCCAACCATAATTGGTGGATGATTGTTTTAACCAGGCATACTTAACATGAACCCTGCTTTGGTTTGGATGACACACTAAACTGCTGTTAATCTAAAAGAGAAGCTTTAAATCCTTCTCATGGCCACAGCATAGAAAGAAAGTGAGCCTTGCTGACTCTTGTTCTCCTAAAACTAAACAGTTGTTTAGCATTATGCCCAAACATAATGGTCATGCCAGTTGATCAGGGAGCAAAGGATTACAATAGTATGATTTCACTAGCCATTGTGCATGCACATCATTTATGGTAAAGGCATTGTAACCAGTCCCATGTAGAGCAACAGGGCATCAGGGAGCAGCCCCTCGTTGCACATCGCAGACAGAACCAGTCTGTTCATGTACCACAAACAACTGCATGGCGGTGCTATGTGTGCGGCAGTACATGTGAATGCCAGAGGGTGGGGCTAGTGGGCACATAGTGTCAGGGGTGGGGCTACACATTGGGACATATGCACGAATAGATTTATTCTTGAAAACAAAAACCTCATGAGACAAACAATGCATCTGCAATGGTTAAGCTATAATAGGGTTACCAGACGTCCCTGGTTCCCGGGGACAGTCCCTGGATTTGCAAATCTGTCCCCAGACAAATTCCATCCCTGGAATGTCCCCAGATTTGCAAATCTGTCCCCGGAAACATGACAGCAGCAGTCAGCAGCTCGAGCCAGCCTGGTAGCAGTTGGCTCTGGCTGGCTTCAGGAGCTGCTTGCTGCTTGCTGCCATGGCACCTGCCATTTTTCCACACTGAAAGTCCCATATGATGTGTCTTGTGCACAACACATCATATGGGGACTTCCAGTGAAGAAAAATGGTGGGCGCCACGGCAGCGAGTAGCGAGCAGCTCCTGAGGCCAGCCAGAGCCAACTGCGCTACCAGGCTGGCTCCAGGCTGCTGACTGCCACCACCACCGCCACCACCATTGCCGAAGGGGAACTGGGGAAGTCCGGTGGTACAGGTCCCCCTGCCCCCTTTCCCCTTTGTTTTGACTGATCAGGGGAGGCTTGGCAGTCACAGCCAGCCATTGCCCAGTTTTTTAAAAACTCTGCGCATTTATGTTTCACAGGGCGTGAAAGAAAGGCTTTTCACCTTGCTTGGCAGAGAAACTGTGCGCCTTGCGCCCCTCCTGGGCAATGGCCACCCGCGACTCCCGAGCCTCCCCCAATATGTCAAAACAAAGGGGGAAAGGGGCAGATCATCAGGGAAGGCTTGGATATGCATGTGTGCTTGGGCCCAGGGTCTTTTGCCTCTCCATTCCCACTACTGACTCCCTGTTGCTACTCAACTTTAAAAAAATAAAAATAAAGTGTCCCCTGATTCATTGAAAAAAATCTTGTAACCATAAGCTATAACAAGTCTCAAAGCTGAATTCTGATGGATCACACCATTATTTCTGACAATATAGTGATGTGTAGTGCAGTGTGACACCCTTTATAGAACGGATTTTCTGCTTTGGCTGCCAAACATTGGAATTTAAGCAAGGGTATTATGTTAGCTAGACCTGACTGGTGACAACTACTTTGTGTTGCAAGGCAGCACTGAACCAGTCCTAGCAGTGCAAACCTATGGGGATTAGAGAGGAATGTGCCAGGGGAGTTCCCTAGCAACAGCTCTTATTAAGACGAAATGTTAAAATGGGGACGAAACTGTTATGAATTAACCAATGTTTAGATTGTATGATCACACGTTCCTTTTATTTTGGTTGCTTGCGATATTACAGTATCGCTGTTCAAGGGGGAGTGCATAATGCAAAGCTTCTCTATGAATTAATTTTGGCTGACAGTGTTCTTAACAAGTGACAGTTCTAAATATAGCCTGATGAGTAAAACAGACATTGCCCTTAGGTTGGGCAAACCACATTGCAGTCACTTCCCCCCACCCCTTTTGATATGGGAAACATAACACTAAAAGACCAGGAATGAAAACAGAGAACCAGTGCCCCTTCCCCCTTGCCCTGTGTTTCTCCCCCTCTCTCAATGTTAAAAATGAATTTTAAAAGGCTTATGTGAGCATGACATAATTTTGCTCCAGATTATTTTTGTTCTCTTGCTCTGTTGAACAGTATGTGACAGTGTGCAAGGCAGTCACCATATGCTCTTTGGAAGAACTATGAACATCAATTGTGGGTGCATGGTTCAAGATATATGAATACCCATTTCTTTCTTTCTTCTTTCTTTCTTCTTTCTTTCTTTCTTTCTTCTTTTTCTTTCTTTTCTTCTTTCTTTCTTTCTTTTCTTTCTTTCTTTCTTTCTTTCTTTCTTTCTTTCTTTCTTTAATTTAAGAAAATCCTTTTGGATCAGGCCAATGGCTCATCTAGCCCACCATCTTGCTCTCACAGTGGCCAACCAGATGACCTTCTGAAACCCCCCCATCAGGACCTGAGCACAAAAGTACTCCCCATCCCTGTGGTTTCCATCCAGTATAAGCTAAACAAGCTATAGCTTAGGGCCCCACTCTCTTGGCCTCCCCCCCAAAAAAATTAAATGGAAAAAAACACCTGGATGTACATTTCCAAAATATAAGATAAAAAACAAATAAAGTAAAACCTACATACAGCAACAGTGTTTTGTGTGTGTGTGGACTTATTAGGTTCATAAATTGCCATATAGCATATGTTCAACACAAAAACAGTTACAATTTGTTGTTGACAAAGGGCAACTGGACATATAAAGGGCCCCATTACCTTCAGTAGCTTAGGGCCTCATCAAACCTAAATCCAGCCCTGTTTCCAGCAATTGGTATTTGGAAGCATTACTACCTGGGCAGGTAGTTCCAGAATCTGCAGACTATGGCTGCTTTTCTAAAATTTAAATTTCCAAGGTAACTCCACACCTGCTGTGGCAAATGTGATTGCATGTTGCACACCTTTTTCCCAACAGCAAACATGGTAAGTATAGAAGATGCACATGTATTTTAAAATACCTATGGGCATCCATTTGGGGACGCTAGGAGCTTGGTTTTGTCATCAGGCAGAATGAGATGGCAGTTCAGGTAGTGACCACAGAGGTGTTAGAGGACAGAGCCGTGTGGGTTACATGGGCTAGCATACCCCAAGCTACTTGCTGCACCAGGTGTAGTGAGGGGTATTGCCAAGGGCTCTCCCCTCCCGTCTGACAGAAATAGCAGCAGCAAATGCAGAGCAGGGAGAGATGGCAAAAGTTTGCCTGCTTGGGAATTCTTCTGGCTGCTCACCCTCATTCCTGGAGTGAGTCCTCCCCCAGGAATGACCCAGTTGCTCTCCGCTCTTGCAAAGATGGCAGCAAATGTATGCTATTGTTCAACAATCATATGTGCCAGATAGAGCCTTCAGCCCAGTTAAAGACTGGGAACAAAGGAGGAACAAAGTCACCTCATCTAAAGCTGACATTTGTCCTATTGCCGAAGAAGATCACAGTCAATGGGAAGAATTACTATCAGCAACTCCAGATATTGTGCAAGGAAAATTCAAGAGGTTTAATCAATCTACTGCAGTTCCGAATAAAAATTACCCTCCAGATTCAGCAGACTGGACGATCCCAGAAGAGGATTTGTTGAGTACCGGTAATTATATTAACCTACCAGATAAAGAGCAAAGTGATATTCTCACCAAAGTGATATTCTCACCAGGTTGACCCAAATACAATAGCATGGACAACAAAATGTTGGTGAAACAATTGACAATCAAGCCTTTCACCCACAAGTTGTTTCTCAAAATGTATGGTTAAAAAGAAGGCTGACAGAGGAACATTTAAGTGTATAGATGCAGAGCTGCAAACTCAACCCCCCCCCCCCCGGAATATGATATGGTGGGGGACAATCCTGATCGTGTGACTACGAATTCCTGGCTGAGCTATCGGAAATTAGCTCCAAATGAAATAGGTAGTCCTCTCCAGAGAATCAGAAAGGATGCTAACACCATTGAAACGGTTCCCACTGATAAGATGAAATTAGGTACCTGGACAAAGTGGAAATGACAAACACAGAGCCTTAAAGGAATTGGAGCTAAAACTGATGTCATGGATCATAGTAAGCTAGCATTCAAAGCAAAATAATAAACAGCTGATGAACTATTTTGAGCAATTTGGTATTCTTCTGCTACAAGAAACATGGCATAATGACTCTGTAATGCTTAACAGATACAAGTGTCACTCACTGACAGCCACTCCCTCAATGAAAAGTGGTAGGCCAGCGGGGGTCTAGCATGTTTCATCTCCACAAAGTTGAATGCAAACTACAACAGCCATGATGCCATGTATGTGGGAACACGATCATTTCCCTCCTCCTCTTTTTAAAGAATTTCAAGAATGGTGAGTTTCAGCTGAGGAAAGGATAAATGGATGCTTTTCTAGATTGATCTAGCATACAAGATGTGACACACGTGAAGGCTAAAATTCAGACAAGAAGATGGAATTATTATTTTTATCACGTTGGTGGATAGAGGAAATCTGGGAAAGGAGGTTGTCTGAACCAAATCACAGTGCAATCTTTTGCTGCTATGGTGGCATCCTCTTCACAGACCTGAAGTTGTATTGCTGTTGGTTTAGGAAGACCCACCATCCTACAGACAGGTGACGTGATGACAGTGAAGTAAAAGCCCCCACCCCTACCCCTTTGGTGCTTCTGTTTCAACACGAAAGAATACAGCTGACACAATGTCTTGACTGCAATGTGAACATAAGAATGGTCAAAGAGCAGTTAAACAGGATTCCACCAGCTTGGCTTTGCTAAAGCAGAGAGATCTGCTGCCTCATTTGCCACCACATACATGTACTCACGTCCGCATCAAACATTTCCTTCTGGGAAATATACTGCGAGAGGATAATTAAGAAGGAATATAATTGCTGTTGGTTGGGAACCTAGAGTCTGTATGTTTTGCAAATGGGGTATATCATAATCTATTCTAATTGCATTACTCTTCATTCATGCATGAGCTGAATGAAAACACATCCATTTCCCTCAGCATATGCACCGATTGCTGCAAGTTCAAGGAGAAATGCAGAAAAACAAACAAACGCTACCCAATTCAGTCAAAACTTTCTTCTATCGAACTGGGACAATGTAAGGCAACAGGCATGTATACTATAGGTTCACTTAAGTATTCAGAAATTAACACCACTTTCTATTGCCAATATTATGCTCACCATGACGACCTTGAAATGTCCATTTCACAACACAGAGAATGCTTTTGGCACCGCTTAAGGGGAAGTTGGCTAAAAGTCACTCTAACTGTGTTCTACCTCCAGCGTTAGAGGCAGTGCTCCTTCAAATATTGTTTATTGTTGCATTATGGTCTCGTTTGTGGTCTTCCCTTGAGCATCTGGCTTAGCACTGTGAGAACAGCATAATGGACTGAATTGGCCTTTGGTCTGATCCAGCAGGGCCCTCCTTGTTAGCAATTCAAATCCATAATATTATCCATATTTTTGTTTCTAAATTCATCATAAGTTAAACTATCGGAGGAAAGCCCTGTTTTCACCATGTCTACTCTCTTATGTATATAAAAGCTGTGTCCAAACATCCTAGCACAGAACAAAATCCAGGATAGGACTGTGCCATTAGCAGCAGGCTTGATTCTTTCAATTTTTTGTGTTATACCTGTACATAAATCAAAGTGAGAATAATAGGCTTGGGAACATGGCAGAAAGATGCAGGGCATGTGGAAGTCTACAAAATGATGACAACTAAAAGAGACAAATAGGCTATCATATAGTAACCTTCCAAACCTGTTGCCCTCTAAATGTTTTGGACCAATAACTAATAGAGCTGGGAAAAAGTGTTGGCTGGGGCTGAGGTGTTGTCATTCCAAAAAAACTGGACGGCACCAGATTGAGGATGGCTCCAGCTCCCCCCCTTTTTGTGACAGAATAAGTTGTTAGTATGCAAGGGAGCCCTGAGTACTCACTGGAAGGACAGATCCTGAAGCTGATGCTCCAATACTTTGGCTACCTCAAGAAAAGAGAAGACTCCCTGGAAAATACCCTGATGTTGGGAAAGATTGAGGGTGCAAGGAGAAGGGGACAACAGAGGACGAGATGGTTGTACAGTGTTCTTGAAGCTACCAACATGAGTCTGACCAAACTGCGGGAGGCAGTGGAAGACAGGAGTACCTGGCTTGCCCTGGTCCATGGGGTCACAAAGACTTGGACACGACTAAATGACTAAACAACAAATGCAAGGGAGGAAATTATTCCAGGGGTTTAAAAAGAGAGAGAAAGGGTATTGCTGCCTGTAATCAAATAGTCTGAGGATTTATTTGTTCGTTTATATATTTCAGATCAAACTAACAATCAAGATGTACAACCTTTCTTTTAGAATCCCAACTTTCCTAAATCAATTGAACAAGATAAAAAAATAATTCACCATCCTGTTTTCAGTAGCCAATCAGGTGCCTGTGGGAATCCCAAAGCCAGCAAATGTGTGCAGTGCTTCCCATAATGGAGACAGTACCCAGCCTTCATGGCTAGTAGCCATTGACATACACCAATTTATGCACCGCTTGATTGTAAAACAAAACAAACAAAACAAAACAAAACAAAACAAAACAAAACCTTAAAGCGTTTAACAAAAAGTTTAAAAAACCACTGGCCCCAATATAGATGATTGGTTACATCTCTCCATTGTGAGCAGTGTCCATTTATTCCTACTCTCTCCTTCCTGTTGTTTAGCCAGTTACTGATCCATAAGAGGAATTTTCCTCTCATCTCCTGAATGCTAAGCTTACTCGGAAGCTTTTGGTGAGCGACTGCATCCAAAGCTTTTTGAAAGTCTATGTACAGAGTGTCAAATGGGTCACCTCTAGCTATATGCTTGTTAGCACTATAAAAGGTTAGTGGGACAGGACCTGCATTTTATAGAAGCCATGCTGGTTCTGCTTCAACAAGGGTTGCCATGAAGACTTTAAGTGGAGTAGCCAGGAATTTCCTGGATCCTCCCTGGACCCTTTCCCCTAAAATTGGTTTTAAACTTTCAAATGCTTATGTATAGAAGCTGATCCTATGAACAAGTTACATATTTTTCTTAGCAGATAAGCAATTTCACATTTGAGTTCTTTCAGAACTCGAGAGTGGATGCAGACCTGATGAATTGCCAGTTTTTGATTTGTCAAAAAGGGATCTTTTTCTCTTGTCACCTCTAAATGCCGCAGTTTCTCTGAAAGTTAGCTCAGGCAGAGTCTTGGATCTTCCACTGTGGAGACAGATGCAAAGATTTCACTCAGCTGCACTGCAATCTTCTTTCCCTTCTTTAGTGCACCTTTGACTCCCTTGTTGTCCAAAAATCAAACTGCCTGCCTAGCCAGTTTCCTATTTCAAATACATTTAACGTTATTTTCATTGCTGTGGTGTTAATGTTTTAGTGATATGCTCCTCAATTATGATTGTTTTTGCATCCTTTGTTGCCATAGCTGTCAACTTTTCCCCTTTCTTGCGAGGAATCCTATTCAGAATAAGGGAATTTCCCTTTTTAAAAAAGGAAAAGTTGACAGCTATGTTTATTGCCCACCTGCATTTCTTTTGCCACAGTTTTTGTTCCGTTTCATTCTCATTTGGGCAGGAGTTGGAGGAACCTTTCTAGTCTCTAATAGTTTCCTGTACTCTTCTCGGTGTTACCTGTCCTGACATTCTCCTCACCTCAGTGGTCCCCCCCCCCGATCTGCAGTACGCATTATAGCTTCTATTATTATGATGTTGAATAACATCCGAACATTTTAGAGAGATTTGACCCACATGACTTCCCCTTTCAGTTTCCTTTTTTAAAAAAAAAACACCAAAACCCTCCTTTTAAAAAAGATCCCTCTTTTGAAGTCAAAGAAAGGTAACTTAGCAGTGGTGTGGTCTGATTTTATAATATTTTCTAATATGGAAAAAGAGCATGGATGATTCCCATGACCAGTGTTTAGTAGGTTTTGGTTGATGTAGGCTCTCCTTTCCTTTTCACATGATAAAAGGATTTTTATTTTTATGTACAAATTTTGTTATATATTTGCACTCAGTCAACTCTGAGAGAAATTAATACCTGCTTGTTGTTTTGGATAAGGTATACAGTGCAGTGGTATTGTTTAATTGATTTGGGTCCTTTCCCTTATAATTATTGCCAGTTTTGTTTCATGTCCCCCCCCCCCTCCTTTAGTTTATTTTCATGGATGGCTGACAATCTTATATTGTTCTGTTTGTATGAAGATTGTTTTGACAGCTGTAATAATTTTTCTTGCTTGCTTGCTTATTAGAAATTTAATGAAGATTATTTAGAAAGCAAAAATATAACCAAAGTAGTTATTCTCATTCCTTAGGTATGATCAGTGATTTTTTCGAAGGGTACACAGGGGTATGCATACCCCTATTTTTTGTGAATTTAGGTTAGGCCTCATGGAGGGGCAGTATTTCAATATGAGTAGGAAAATGAGAGTACTCCTAAACATTTTTTTAGGGGGGGGGAAGCACTGGGTATGATTCATCCTGAATCACATGCTCCTCAACTCCCATCAGCTTTCCTCCAGCAATCAGTCTAAAAGCTGCGTTGCTACCTATTTGACTTTGAGCACCAACAGTCTGCTGATTAAGGCTTCCCCGGATTGAGTGTCAGCTATAATTTCATTATTGACATTGGTGTGCCTTGAGTTAAATGAGATTCCTTGTATACCCAATTGCTCACTTGCCCAAATGAGGATTCCAAATGATCAATTGGAACTATGTGATCAATTGTAATATGTGAGAAGAATTAAATAACCGTTCCCATCAAAATGCCGCTCTTAAAGAACTTTTCACGCCATCTCTACTTGCCCCTCTTTCTCCCCAAAGTGATGGTGCTAAAGGGCAAAACACATCTTCTCAAGAGCCTTAGATTTAAATGCATCTTGGCTGACAAGCCCCATCTCTCCATGTTATGTCCTGTTCTGTCAAGCTGTCCTCCGGTTATCAAACGTACCGCAACAATATTCGTGCTGGCCAGCATGAATCACCTGTCGTGACTGCTTCACAATTTCAAAAGAAAGGTGGCTTTTACAATATATCCTGTCCTCTTTCCTAAAGTTCAACATTTTACTATTCAATCATTTTTTAAAAAGCAGAACGAAACAAAGAGCAGTGGTGATTTTACAAGGAGCAATATTTAGGAATGGAATTTTTTGAAAATCTCAATGTCAGTCTTATCTGGGTAGATTTCCCCCCTCTAATTCCTGTCCCTTTCCTTGTTCTTAATGAGAAGCGAGTAATTCCTTGGTTCCACCAAAACAATCCTTATATAATATATGCAGTGGTTTAACATTTATAAAATTGTAGAGTTGAAAGGGTCCAACCCCCTGAAATGCAGGAATCTTTTGCCCAACAACCCTGAGATGAAGAATCTCATGCTCTAAGGAGTGAGCTATCTGCTAAAATCAACACTTCTTCCCCGGGAACTCTGAGAGTTGTAGCTCTGTAAAGGAAATAGGCGTCTCCTAACAATTCTCAGGGCCTTTAACAAAGTAAAGCCAACAGTTTAAAGAGGTATCATAGAGCTTTCCGTGTATGGCGTGAATGTGGCCGTTGTTCCATGGAGAACAGGAGTTGGTAAGAGGTCTTACCAGTATAGACAGATGATGGCAGTGGAGGAGGAAAGCTACTCTACTAAGCACTTGTAGTTTCTGAGAATGCTCTGGGCTGACTTATTGTCACTACAAGATATTGTGAAGACTTACAGCAGCAGCTGCCTGTAGCTCACTGGAATGCCAGAAGAAGCAGCCCAGGGCAGTGATGTCAGTAGCAGTGGGTCTTCACCGGCTGCTACCTCCTGCCACCAGGCCTCAGTCCCAGCTGAAATTAAGTCCCACTGATATAGCTCTAGACTTGAATTCGGTTGAATGCTGGTGCGCTTTGGCCTTTAAAGTGCTTAACATTTTGACTGAATTGCATCCAATGTTCTTCTGAAATAAAATGCCCTATGTGAACTTGAAGGAAAGTGCTTTCAAGAAAAAATCAGCTGAACATTACAATGCGGCCGAATCCTATATTAAATAGGTAATAGCCACTCACTGACTTGAGAAAAGTTCTAGTAAAATAAAAGTTCTTTTCCTAGATTTTTCTCACTGAATCCAAGAGAAATCAATTGTGTTTAGAGAGCTTTCTGTGAGCCATTTGAAGGTATATGTGGGTTGCAAATGCTGGGTATCTGCATATTCTCATTGACAGCTTTTGTAGTTTGACTGGGTATTTTGATGGGATGGATCTGATAGTTTGAATAGTTTAAAGGTATTTTATCATGTTACCTAAGTTTCTATGGGAATCCTAATGAATTCACTTGTGCAGTGGAAATTTGCCAAAGTACCAAAACACTTAAGGGCACATCAGTTAAGAATGAAAAGTATGAAGGCACAAAATGGATTGCTGGCAATCTTAGCATATTTGTTTTTTCTCCACCAATCACTGAAGTTCTGTTCCACCTAGATCAATGAGTTTCAAACCTCTTGCCCTTCTAGAAAAAAAGGGGTGGGATTTGGTTCAGTACTGATAGGGAAAAAAGGGTGAGCATATTTCCAGTATGGCAAAGCAATATCCATTCAGAAAGGATGAGCAGAAAAAAAGACAGCTGCTGCAGATGACACTGGCAGCTGGCTGCCCTGGATAATGGCTGAGGTTTCTGCCATTAAAAAAAAAAAGATCATGAAGTCTCAAGATTGAGAGACTCAATGAACAGAGGATGCTTTATACTAGAATTGTGCAGTAGTGACCTAAAACATTCGTAGCAGAAGAGAATGAATGGATTCATACACATATATGCATTTAACTGTGAAGATGAGAACTGGAACATAAATATATTATTTCAGGTCAGAATTAAAATAATATAATAAAAGAGGTCTGGAGATGTCAGAACTGAAGAAATCATTTTTAGGCTGACCCAGAAATAGGGATTCAGAGACCATAGTAAGGTACATTTATTATTTTAAATTATATTCAGTTACATTTTCATCTTTAATTATTTAAACAAACTGAAAACTGAAGTGATGGACAGTGCCACGGAACACGGAACCAACCAAAAATTCCCAAAAGATTCACACTAACATATAGCACCTCAGTAAAGATGCACCCCACAGCAAGGGTATTCCCCGTTCCAAAACAGATAACACATAATCCAGCTGTAATTCAAACATCTGAGGGCACCAGGTTGAGGAAGGGTGCCTTTTCCTGGAGAGCCTAGGGACTGAGTTTGGGATTCTTTCTGGGCAAAGTCTGTGGATGATCACTGAGCTACGGCCTTCTAACTGTAACTAGAATAAGACAAATTGTTATTTATTTTTGCAAGCATTTTTTAGTTATGAAATGTGCTTGAATATTCCCCCTCTCCTTCAGATGTAACTGCATTCCTTCATCTGAATCTAAGTGATTCTGCCTTGAACGAAGACAGCTTGGTAAGTAGGTTTTTAAGACAGATGGTATCATTGATCTGTCTCAAGGAGGACCGTTAATGAAAAACATATTGCTAAAACAAACACTTGAGATGAAATTAAATGCAAATAGACACAAAATATTTGCATCACACTAAGTGTGTTTTGTTATATCATTAATTGTCTGTTGCGCAAATGTTTATAATGAACTTTCCAGTTCAGTTACCCAAGACCAGCAATCTGTTGTGGACTGAGAAAATTAAAAATATCTTGTTCTGCTTTGTTCCTCGCCCCAATTTGAGATCCAGAGGTTTTGATCTTTAGCACCTCAGATGAAATCAGGCCAGGCCATCTTAAAATCTGCCTTGTTCAAGGTGAACCTACTTGAGACTTATAAAGAGGTGTCAACGTGGCACCTGCGGGTGGCAGTGGTCCCTCAAGTACCTCCTATGGCTGTCTCAGTAAATATCCCCTCAAAAATCCACAATGTATGTGAGGATGCTTGCTCTTCCTGCTCAGCTCCTATTTGAACTGGCTCAACCTCTGCTACATGGAACATACCCGCTTAAACATGTCCACATTTCTTGGGAAGTAATGACTGGACACCCAACCCTCCTGCAAAGAACTTGTCTCTATGAGCAGGCAAGGCAGTTGTCAGCAAAGCTCTGGTGCTGACAGGAGAACAAGAAGCAGGCATAGAGAGAGAACAGTTAACAGCGGAAGGCAGAGAGGAGGGCGAGAGCAGTTGTAATCTGAACTCTGAACAAAGGGGAGACAAAAGACAGGGCCAGAGTGACAGGGGGCTGTGTGAGATCTCAGACATTCTCTCCCAAATCTTAGGATCTCAAAAGTGGCCAAGATGCAGGAAAGATACCGGAAAAGAAGGTGGGGGCTTCCGTGCTGGGGAAGGGGGAGGAGCTCAATCTAGGCAACTCCATCTTTTGGGGAGGACGATGAGTAGAGGATCTCCGTCCTAGTTTGTTGTTTGAGCAATCTGAAATAATTAACAGCCAGAGTCGTCTCGCATTTGTGGAAGAGACCAAGCCATAACAGCAGTGGCTGATGTAGTTGGTTCCCCTCCACATTGTTTGCGGGGGGTGAGGAGTGATGGAAGGTGAAGTCTGCATCATTTTGCGGTCCTCCTCCTGTTCTTGTAAACGTGGCAGCCATTTTGTGTTATGCCACCCACCCATAGCAGTTATTTCCTGTTATGCCAACCCATCATGGCAATCATTATATAAATAGCACCGACAATACTTTCTCAAAATGGAAAATGTGCACCTTGTTTCCATGTCAATATTTTCCTGGCTTTCATGGGTAACAAGTGCTATGCTACCTTGTGAGCATCCATTTATGCTATTTCTGTGGTTCAGGATTGAGTTGCACTGCAGCAGTTCCCAAGCTGTGGAAATAAGGAGGGACGCAAATTGTGATTGTGTAATGTGCAAAAAAGGAACTTATAGAGGTAAGAGGAACACATGCTCGCCCATTCTCTGTTAAAATGGATGTGCATGCACTTGTGCACCTCTGTCAGGGCACATGCACGAAAACACATGCATATGCGTGTGCACACACACACACACACACACACACATTCTGCTTCTGGGAAGTCAATTTGTATATATATATATATATATATATCCCCAATAATAAAGCGTGTGTGTGTGTGTGTGTGTGTGTGTGTGTGTGTGTTGGGTTTTCTGTAGCTTTTCTGTGAACAGAAATAAAATGCTTGCTTAATGAATGACTTGCAATGAAACACTCAAGCGGTAAGGTACAAAGCCATGCAAATGAAGGAAGGATATATAAAAACTAAGTGCGATTGAAGATTTTGATGAATAAAATGTTCAGTGACTTAGCATCTTGTTTAGTTTTCCTAGTATTCAGCAAAACCTAATTAGAAGGAAAGGTGTTAATAGGAAACAGGCAAGAAATAGAACTCGTGATCAGAAGTGATGCTTCCATTCTATGTTCTTAATCAGAAAACATTTTTTTACCTGCTTGGGAAAAAAAAAACCTCACCATCCCTTCCTAAAGCTGCCCTCTTCTTTCCAGAAGCAAAATAAATGCTACATTAATAGCATTTTCCCTTCTAATGCAGAAGCAGGACCATTTTATGCTACAGTATTTATAAATGCACATAATAACCTCTTTGTGTTAGCAGCTCCCCTCCACTTTTTTATAGGTCATCTGAACAGTCAGAGGTTCTGAGCTTACACTTTGAAAAATATAGATTAGAGGTAGAGAAGAGGTGACTGAAAAACTGAGGGCTTCTGAAGAGGACTTCAGATGACCCAATTTCCCAAGTTTGCATCACTGCATGGTAGGAGCCCTGTAAAAGTGGAGAGGAAGGTTACTTCAAAAGGTATAAGCACCTTGACAGGTATTCAATTCAGAATATAGCCCCTTTCACAGATCAAACCATGACTCAAAGCAAGTCCCACTTAATTCCAGGTAAGTGAGTATAGGTAAGTGAGTCATTTGGGTGTCAAATGAATACGTGCAGGCAAAGTCCTGTGGAACTGCAGCGGAAGGCTCTCACCCCCAACCTAGAAATTGGCTTCAGTGTAAAAGGCTTGTTTCAGACATTCACAATAATCGTAGGTTGGGAGGGTGGAGCCTGCCATGGTGCTGCTACCATCCCTGCCTACACACAGTTGTTCTTCATAGCTGAAGAACTGAAAAGGTCTTAGACTTTCCATAATCAGTTATGGGTTTTGCTTTAGAAAAGCACAGATTTCCCTCCTCCCTCTCTAAAGAGCATATGGGTAGGAGTGAAAAATAGCTGTGTTCAGTTGCGAAGGTTGTTGTAAAAAGAAAAAGAGGGATTGTTGAAGCAGCACAGCAGATTGCAAAATGAGAGCTGCCTGCATATTGCAGAACTGAAAAGTGTAAGTTGTAATTTCACGAGCTGGGTAAATGCTCTACATACAAACATATGCACACACACATACGCCATGCCAAAGAAATGGAATCATTCTTAGATGCTCACTTAGGATCTGTTATGCACTGAGTTGAATAGGATCCAAACTGCAACAGTCTGATTGGTCCTAGAACAATGGGATTGAGATTGCAGCAGTCTGACTGGTCCCAGAACAATAGGATTGAGATTGCAGCAGTCTGATTGGTCCCAGAACAATGATGATGGGAATTGTGATGCATCCGGAGGGCACAAAGTTGACTACCATACGTGATGAAGAGCCACAACCATGTTACTCCATCCCTCAAAGGGACGGATGGGCAGGAACCAAGCAGAAACACAATAGTTTGTCAGTGGGTGCTCTGAGTCCCCAGTTTTCTCTAATCTTTTAAATTTTTGTGGCATGCTAACAGACATACACTCTGGTATTTAGTGGGTTAAAAATTACTGATAATATCTTAACTAGAAGAACCATTTAGCAATGGAATGCTCATTGCCTCATTTTAGAATACCGTGGCCATCAGATGTTTATCTTTTTATTTTCCAAGAAGAAAATGCTGCTCTAGGCAATCCTCGCAGGATTTTTGTCTAAAAATTGAGGCTGATTCACAAGTCACCACTCACGCGCCCAGGAAATGGCCTGTAGGTATGTTTATGCATTCTCCACTAAAAAGTATAATGTAAAGAATACCTACAGCTGCTTAAAAGTAATTCTTCGAGTGTGTACTTTCCACTTGCCAATAACAGCAACACATCTTAGATGTAAAATATTATAATGAAATATAATGTATATGAATATATACATTAATGTATGAGTACAATGAATGAATGAAGGAGAAATTAAATCTGGAATTTGCTCCTTATTCTTCATTGACAACTATGACTATTCTCTTTCTTCGTGGGGTTAAAATATACCCAGGAGCTGTGGTTTCTAATTATGGTTCATGCTCCAATTTTGCAGTTATCCATTGCTGATAAACGGTAGAGAAATTTATACAGTAACACGGAATGGATAGAGCCTTCATGGGTTTGTATTTACTGCTCTATTCACGTTTTAAAATATGCACCACTTCTTTCAGCAGTAGAGAAAGGGAGAGAAAATATAATGAGCTATGAGCAGACACAGGAACAGTTGCCCATGCTTCTTTTAAAATATTAACACCTCCTTCCCTTCAGTAGGACTGAAAAGCTCTTTGAAGGGTGTTCTGGAAAGTGTGAATGTACTCTTTCACCACTTCATCAATGTCAACTGCATTCTTTCTCCCTTTTGAATTATCCCAGAAGAGAGCTCTAGGATAACTTTCATTCTGTTCACACATTACTTTTTTCACTGTTTATCTTAGCTTCCCAATGCTTGGAGACCACAAGCTTGAGCAAAATCTCACCTTTAGCTCTGCTCTTTTACTTCTTTGGGAGACTTCCACAATGCCCTTCTGCAGTCTGCATTGGTGGAAACAAGCCAGCTTTCACATCAATGAATAAATGGGCATAATCTAGACACCCAAAAGGGCAATATTCATAAAACAGTAGAAGAGTGTTTTTGCCCTACACAACACACTCATTGGTCACCTTGAAATAGCCACTCTGGAATGAAGGAACTTCAAAGGGAAGCACAAGCATGAAGTTGCCGAATTATAGTTTTTACAGAAATTCAATTCTATCACCTGTGGCTCAGATGACATTACAGTTTTTATCCTGCTACATGTGTTAATAAGTTCACCAATGCCAGATGCTTTGTGCTATCACCAAATACATTGTTAATGGTCATTGCTAACTGTAACTATTTACCATTTACATAATATTATTATGTGTTCAATGTGCATATATTTCTCTCTGACTCCTCTGCATTCTGCCTCCCCAGAACCTTATGTATACAGTGGTACCTCGGGTTACATACGCTTCAGTTACAGACTCCGCTAATCCAGAAATAAGCTTCAGGTTAAGAACTTGCTTCAGGATAAGAACAAATCATGCTCTGGCAGCGCAGTGGGTGGGAGGTCGGATTAGCAAAAGTGGTGCTTCAGGTTAAGAACAGTTTCAGGTTAAGAATGGACCTCCCGAACGAATTAAGTACTTAACCAGAGGTACCACTGTATATACTTGCCAGTTTAGGATTACACTTCATGAATCTGATGAAGTGGGCTCTACACTGCTAAATCTTATGCCCAACAATTGTGTTAGTCTTAAAGGTGCTACAAGACACGTCGTCTTTTTTGCTGCAACAGGTCAACTTATATGCCTTGTGGAAATTGCAATTCTTTCATTACCTGGGCATTTTGAAAAGGGCTACCTATTTCCACGCAGCTGAGCAGGGTTTAAGGATTTATTTTTTTTTAAAAAAAGCTCTTTTAAATTAAATTGAAAGCCTGATTTTAGAAGACTTCTAAATATACCTACTCTAAACATGCCAGAGGGTACGAATGGCTGAATCTGCCAATTTCAGTCTTTTTAAGTTTTTCTACTCTTATGTTCAGTTATCCACATTTCCTCATCAGTTTGCATTTAAAAAGAAAGAAAGAAAGAAAGAAAGAAAGAAAGAAAGAAAGAAAGAAAGAAAGAAACCATCAGGAAAATTTGCCAGCATTTTAATGCACATCTAATAGCTACATTTTTGTATGCAATCTAGCCCAATAGACACATATTTACAAGCAATTATTATTTGTTTGGGAACTGCACTGCAAAATTGGAGGAAGTATGAAGAAACTCAAAAACTCCTCTGTCCAAATCTAGCTAGTACACTTTCTGCATAGCAGTGGTCTGGCATCAGAACCTAGCTTAGCTTTATCCGACTTTGTGACCTCCAGATGTTGTGCCTTCTTTCTTACAGTACTCAGGGGTGATGGGGGTTGCAGTCCAAAAGCATTTCAAGGGCACTAAGTTGGGGAAGGCTGATGTAGCTCAACATTTCACAGCGTAGGGCTCACAGAAACAGTGATGTTTGCAATTTTGTAAGAGTGAGTTACTAGTGTTTCCTGCTTGGCAGGGGGTTGGACTGGATGGCCCTTGTGGTCTCTTCCAGCTGTATGATTCTATGATTCTATGATTTTAGCACATGTCTTACACATTATCTGGTTCCTTTATGGACTGAATATATTAATCTGCTTTAAGATCTGCTGCAGGAGTGAAATCTGGATGCCTTTCTTGCTAGTATATTTAGCTCCATTGGTGCGTTCTCTCAAGCATTTCCAATTTGAAGACTCCTGTTCTTTCCCTTTCTAACTTCCAACTGCCTGAATCAAGTTGCATTGCATTATGGAGCTGCCTGTCTTTCTTGCTTTATTAATCATTCCTTTTATTTTGTTAAAGCTTTTTGGGAGTACCACAAATGTCATCTGCTGAAGCAAGATTGTTTGAGTGCGCCATCTTTTTCCAGTACTGTGTGAAACCCTCACCATTTCTTAGACTATCTGTGTCCTCACCTAAGGATGGAAATAAGAAGATGCAAGAGGGCACACCTAGAGATGGCATCTCTCTAGTGACTCCGTGCATGTTTGAATGTAAAGTGACACTAGAAGAGAAGGTAGCCCAATGACACGATCCTATACATGTACATTTCCAGTCAAGTGAACATGGTGCTATGTGGACTAACTATGCTAGCTTGCAAAAGGAGATTGTCAGGCAACCCAGGAGATCCAGAATATGCTGTGCATGCACAGGAAATTTCATATGATAGTAAACCTATGGTTGCTTACCTGGGAGTGAGCCCAATGGACCTTGATGGGGCGTTGCTGTGGGTAGGTACCTATAGAATTATACCTAAGATATTAGGTACCTATAGAATTATTCTGTGCACAGAAACCTTAATGAACAGAGTGACACTGACTTCACTGTGGTGTAGTGGTTAAGAGTGGTAGACTCGTAATCTGGGGGAACCGGGTTCGTGTCTCCACTCCTCCACATGCAGCTGCTGGGTGACCTTGGGCTAGTCACACTTCTTTGAAGTCTCTCAGCCCCACTCACCTCACAGAGTGTTTTGTGTGGGGAGGAAGGGAAAGGAGAATGTTAGCCGCTTTGAGACTCCTTCGGGTAGTGAAAAGCGGGATATCAAATCCAAACTCTTCTTCTTCTCTCTTCTTCTGAGTCAATGCTTTTAGGATTGTACTGTTAAGGATTTTCTTCTTCATTCCAGAGCTGATCAGCTAGCAAAGAGTGGCGGAAAAGGGAAATGATGTACAGGTGTGCCATCTTTTTCTTCATAGGTCTATAGAAATGGATATATCAGGGATGGGGACACCGTAGTTCTCCAGGTATTGTTGGACTTCAACTCTGATCAGTCCCAGCCAGCCTGAACGATGGTCAGGGATGGTGAGAGTTGGGGTCCAATAATACCTAGAGGAACACAGGCTGCCTACCCAGCTGATATATCACCATCAGATATTTCTATCTTTCATGGCCCTCCTTGAAAAACACTCTATCTGGAAGCTCCATTTGGTACAAGTCACTGTTATCCATCTATAACTTTTGATCCATAGAATTGAGCAGTTGGGTCTGATCCTTCGTATTTCTTCTGTTTCTCAGTTTTAAGGATTTGGCATATATTCTTTTTTAATTTCTCCCACCCTCTCTTCAGAGTTGTGAACACGGACATTACATATCATCCTTTTTGTGTGTGGGACACATTGCATATTACCAGGGCAAGATGGTTTGAACCAGTGCTTTTTTTCTGGCAGGACGCAGGGGTATTCATACCCCTAAACATTTTGTGAATCTAAGTTTGGCCTCATCGAGGGGCAGTATTTCAATATGAGTAGGAAAACGAGAGCACCCCTAAAGATTATTTTTTTTTTAAGCACTGGTTTGAACATATTACACCAATCTTGGCCCAACTGCACTGGCTGCTAACTAGTTTCTGGCCCCAACTCAAAGTGCTGGGTTTGACTTATAAAGCCTTAAGTGGCTCAGGACCACAGTATCTAAAGGGCTGTCTCTCCCCATATGAACTGACCTGGACCCAGCAATCATCCTGAGGCCCTCCTTTATGTGCCCCATCCACAAGAGATCCAGAGGGTGGCAACACAAGGAGAGGCCTTTTCTGCAGTGGCCCCCTGTTTGTGGAATGCTCTTCCCAGGAAAGGACACCTGGCACCCTCATTACATATCTTTAGGTGGCAGGTGAAAATGTTACTCTTCCACCAGGCCTTTGGCTGCTTAATATCCTATACCCTTTTAAATGTGTTTGTGAGATGGGCTGGGGTAGGGTTATTAGTTTGTGCTTTTTTTGTTCTTGTTTTATTATATTTTGTGTTGATATCTCTTATTTTTATGTTTATGAAGGGCGGTATATAAATTTAATAAATGAAATAAATATCCAATTGAGATTTATTTGTTTTCTTTCAGCACATATCTTCCTGCTTAATGTGTCACTCTTTTCAGTCATGTTTCTTAGGCTTTTTCAGGGATCTGTGCTTCTTTTTATATATTAAAAATATCACAGTTTTCTCTATAGAAAAATGGCAAGCTCAGTCTGCACACAGACACACAAGTTACTTCTCTCTTGCCTCCCAAACATATTGCTTGCATTAAATCAAATTGGATTTCCCCCCAAGTCTCTAGATCTCCTCTTAATGGGAAATCCAGAGATATCAATTTTAAAACACAACAAATTGTGTAATTATTAATAACCAACACCCCCAGGCAATAGGTGGTGCTGTTCCAAATGACTTTTTCTGTTAGAACTTAATGAGGCACACTTTTTCAGACGAGCAAGACAAAAATTCAGGAAAACAGATAGGGATCAAGCAAAAATGTAAAGAGACTGCATTATAATAAAAAGTGATAAAATGATGCAGAAAAAAATCACACCTTCTTCCTTTAAGCTATAAATGTGAGAACTTGCATACAAAGCTTGTGGAGAGATATGTGTAAGTTCCACATATATTTGAAACTTGCACAATATGATTATCTTCCCAGTTTTTTCTCTCTCTTAGACCTCACCCCCTCAAAAAAGGGGGGCTGCGATCATATGTCTACTTTGTTGTTGTTTAGTCGTTTAGTCGTGTCTGACTCTTTGTGACCCCATGGACCAGAGCACACCAGGCACTCCTGTTTTCCACTGCCTCCCGCAGTTTGGTCAGACTCATGTTGGTAGCTTCAAGAACACTGTCCAACCATCTCGTCCTCTGTCGTCCCCTTCTCCTTGTGCCCTCAATCTTTCCCAACACCACGGTCTTTTCCAGGGAGTCTTCTCTTCTCATGAGGTGGCCAAAGTATTGCAGCCTCAGCTTCAGGATCTGTCCTTCCAGTGAGCACTCAGGGCTGATTTCCTTAAGAATGGATAGGTTTAATCCTCTTGCAGTCCATGGGACTCTCAAGAGTCTCATCCAGCACCATAATTCTACTTACCTGGGAGTAAATCCCACTCCATGGAACTTAATTTTGCAATGTTGCAAAATTGCACTGTTGGAGAACAAAGGACTCATTTTCTCCTTAATTTGCATAATTCTCCTTTCTTGTCTTTCTGGATCAGGCATTTAAATCTGCAACCATGCAATCGCTTACCAAGGAGTCAGCCCCATTGAACTCAAGGGGACTTAGTACTAAGTAGACTTGCAAAGACTTGAACTGTCTAGCAGCTTTCTCTACTTCCCTTGTCTGCCAATCCGCCCCTGTTTATGTGACTGTCAGAGCTGGGGAAGTCTTTGTGCATAGACTTATGCACAGGTTGGCTTCCTCAGATGTTGGAGCCCTGAGCAACAAGGTTCCCCACCTCAGATTTGCATGGTGAAGGCACGCCCAAGAGAAGCCTCATTTCCCCCTTTTACACACTTTACCTCCTTCACAGGAGCAACAAGTGAAGGGAACTTCTGTCTTAGCCAAAACTACCTCATAGCATTGTCTGAAAGAAAAAAATGGCCAATGGAACAATTTCCTCCCCATGTAAATAGTATCTTCAGAAGAGGGGCTTTCCTCAGGGCTGAAGCACATAAGTAGACCTACAAGTAACCTATTCTAACCTGTACAATGTACCCAAATTTCAGCCAATTACTAGTTACCATTTTCCTCCTGGAAACAAATCTTTTTACCTGTGGCCTAAAATGTCACAGAAAAGCATTGAGTTTTGCTATTGGGGTGCATTTGGTACCCCAGCCAATGTTAGTGAATTGGGATAGCAACAACGGCTTATCGTTTTTTCATAGGAAAGTGGTCAGGGTACGGTTAAGAAAGATTTGGGGTGTCAATAGGTTGGCACAAGCCATATAATGTTGTCTGGGGACATTTCTCTAACCTAGGACATGTTGCTTAATGGGTTTAGATAAACTTCCATTTGTTACTATGTTATTTTTTTGCGTGCACACACGCACACACGCACACGTGCGCACACACTGTAAACCTCCCTGTGATCCTCGATAAACAACAGTATAGAAATTTAATAAATAATAATGATAAAGGAAAGAAAGGGTTACATTCCCACTCCATGTCTGCTGTAAACTGATAATTATAAGCCACCCCCACCCCCAATTATAATTGCATTGAAGCTAAAATCAGACACATATTTCATATCACTGTTTAGTTTTGCCCTGGAGGAAGATCGCCACCATTTAATTTCTTGGAGGAAGGTAGAGATCAGAAAAGTGGTTAATAAAGCATCTATCATTCATACATGTTTTTCCACAAATGCCAAGTGACATGTGCCAGTGACTCTAAGAAATAGGCTACATTAATGTTTAAATAGTGGGCACTGGGAAACCACAACTCAGGAGTGGGTTATGCATGAGACACAGTAAGTCTGTCAAAAATGGCAGCCCTATGTCAAGTGTTGGACCACTTACCTCATCTCCTGACATCTGAAGCTGAGCACTTTTATGCCTCCACCAACCAATAAAGTGGAAAGATACTGCATGTTTTTTGGTGGGGTTTTCCCCCTCAGTCTTAGCAAAAAGCCTCCATTTTCACCAGCAACCAATATTTCCTTTAACGTAGTTCTGCTCAAGAATTAACAGCTGAGGGCCAGAACCAAATATAGTAGTAAGAAAATGAAAAGGAGGCAGTACTGGCCTGATCCATTTTGCTGCCTGAAGTGCAGGACAGTATTCTTTCTGCCACCACACACAAAAAATCCACATACAGAAGCTGACCAGACTGGCAACTGAATAAGACTTCATGCTTGCTGGCACTGGGGTAGGCAGATCTGTCCTCTAACACTGTGCAACTATTACTTGCTCTCACGCTGCATTGGCTATCTGGGGTAGCTGCCTTCCTCTGTCAAATGGAAGGGCTGGACCCCTCTGAAGATGAAGGCAAGGAAGAGTGAAAAAGGAACATTGCAAGGGCAGAAAGCTAGGACTAGCAGAGATGCTGACAAGCCTGAGTGGGAAGATAACGTCTGATTATATCTTAAATCCTTACAGAGTGAATGAAGGACATTTTTCACACACAAACAATCTTGATAAGAGCTGTTTATGCCATGTGTGAGTGCTGGCATTGTGAGATGGGAAGTAAGAGATCCATTTTTTTTAAATAAAAAAAACCCTGAATGTAGCTAAATTCCAGCCAATGCAAGCTTTGCATTTATAATACAAACAGATTTCAACACAGACAGGTTTAAGCCTCACATGCAACAAATGTCCCTAAGCAGGCTCATCTCTCTGTCCCAAATGTCTGAGGCACACTTGGCTGTGAGAGATGGCTGTCTCTGTGGCTGTGGAGACAGCCTGATTTGCCCCTTCCTAAACGGTTTTGCATCAAATAAATACCTTTATTTGGAGAAGCATTCAGCTTGTTTTTAGCTTAGTATAAATGATATTTTACACTAGAATGGTCACATTGTGTTCATTAGTGTTCCCTAACTTTTTTTTTTTTTTTTTTTGCATGAATAGTACAGAAAATTCCTACATCAGTTCCATGCTGGCTTTGGTCAAGAGTCAATCCATGGGCATGCCAGGTATATGACAGGCTTTGGATGCAGCACAGCTAAGGCTGACAGGGTCAGCCTGCCCATGAGGTGGACTAAAGCAGCTACCTTGGGCAGCAGAATCCTGTGGGGCAGCACCCACAAGGGCACTTTGCCCACTCCTGACACTATCACATGACCCCAGTAAGCAAGCTTTGGTGAGGGCCTGGCACAACCCCATTTTTTCCTCAGGTGGCAAAATGGGACGGGCTGCTTTTGAAGACTCAGCACTCTGCTTTGGTTGCTAATGCCAGTGAGAACACTGATGGCAGTAGATCTCTACCTGTGGAGCTTTAGGGTGGCACTGGGGAGGGGGGGGAATTGCTGTATCCAGCATTCAGTAGAGGTTAAAAAGCAGACAGGTTCTACCATTAAGTTGAGCGAGGCAACCTCAGATAGGGGGCAGAGTCCCTCTCTGTTGGAGAACATAGTATCCTCCTGAACCTTCTAAACTAGAATGTTGCCCTCAGGTGGCATGGAGAACCCTATCTCATTGCTAATGTTGAAATAAGAATCAACTGCCAATCTAGTTGGCTTCTGTATGTGGATGGATGGGGGAGACATCTTGCCCTTTGGCTCAGGCAGCAAAATGTCTTGGGCCAGCCCTGGCTGCAATTACTCTGCAAGAAGCCACCCAACCCCGCTTTCTGGCTAGGGTGTGGGGAGAGTGATGTGGATGCTTTATTTCTGCCTAGGATTGGGAGGCTGAGCATCAGAAATTGCATCCTGCTATAATAATGGCATAGTTAAATTTTATTAGTGAATGGTATTATTTTTTGCATAGTTCACACCTATTTATATCAACATGGGTATTATATTCTCCTCCATAAATGGTCTCAAATACACTTGAGCGGTCAGTTTAATGGTTCGGCATTAGTGCCATCATTGCTATTTCATTGCTAAGGAAATGGAGGGGAGCAGAAGCTGGGGCAGTTTTAGCATGATAAGCTATAATGTAGTAACAAAAAATACGATTAACAAAACAATAATACATTTTTATCATGAGGTAAAGTATGATCACTTTTAACTTAATAATAATCCAACCTTAAACATGTTTATTCCCATGAGATTGTATGCTTCAAATTGTAATTTGGTAGTCTACTTTGGTTTTGTGAATCTTTTGGAAGCTGTTTGACACAAGGATTAGAGAATCTCATTTATTGATGCAGTGTACATTGTTCTTTTGAAGCTTATGCAAGACCCTAATCTTTATCTTTTTAGTTCTCTGACATTTATACTGGCTTGTATCCAACAGTGTCTCTCAGCTGACAGTATGGCTTCCATCGGCAGAATGAGGAGATAAATAACCTTCACATAAGTAATTTCCAGAAACTACAGCCCTACAGGCCACCCCTAAATCTGCTCCAGAGCTTTGAGGGATCTCCAAGAGCAAATTTAGGGGTGCGGCGGGGCAGCAGAATAGAGAGGGAAATAGCTGAAAATTGCTCCCATTCTGTTGACAGAAACCTTACTGTCTACTGAGCAAAACTGTTGGATATATAACCCACTGAATTTTACAACCAGCTCCCAAGGCAACAGTCTGGCTAGAGGTTAATAGACTAGCATCCTGACTGTCCTTGCTTCTGTTCTGCTGCTTTGAGCAGAAGAGGAATGAATAAAAAATGGAATGATTGGAACATTGACCTAACAGACAATGAGGGGCTTTATTCTGATCTCCTTATTCTGATCTCCTCTGACCCCTAAAATCAGAATCAATTCTAAGATAATGTTCTCCTTCTGCAGAAGCATACCTGTGGACTTCTGTCGATGCCTGATTGTGGAGCCTACTTTCAAAACCCACGGGGATTCTATACTTTGATTTAATGTCCCCCCCCCACATGTTTTACTTCAAATAATACTCTGCCATTATGTACAGGCTTAATGTGAACCACAGGCCAGTGAAACTGATGTCACAACAAAGGGTGGTATCATAATAAAGAGGGTGCAGAGTGTCATTTAGTTGGGAGATAAACCTGTAGTCCACAGGATATGTCTTTCACAGGCAAGCCTTAATCCCCAGACCTTTATTTTGGGGCAATACTGATCATAGGGATTTCATACCCTCCAACATTTCTCCAATGAAAATAGGGACATCCCATTCCATAATGATAGCTTTACTATTTATACCCCACATATCTTATTGGGTTGCCCCAGCCACTCCGGGCAACTTCCAACATATATAAAAACATAAGAAAATGTTAAACTTTTTTTTTTTAAACTTTCCTATACAGGATTGTCTTCAGATGGCTCAGGGATTGAATAACTCCATACACTCCAAATTTTTTACAATGAAAATAGGGACATCCTAAGGAAAAGCCGGACATTCTGGGATCAAATCGAAAGAAGGATGACTTCTCTAAATCAGGGACATCCCAGGAAAACAGGGACACCTGCAGGGTCAGGGATGTAAATTCAGAACACCCTTACTTACATGCACAATTACATCACTCACGAATGTCCTTATGAAGCTACAATCATAGCAACATTTTTTCCTGCTATGACAACGATTATTCTTACATGATGACTACTACTGCTCTTCAGCTTCCAGGCAGGTGCTTGCTTCTCTTAAATCAGCATTGAAAAAGCTTTCACAGCTATTCTAGCACACGTTGTCAGTTTGGTCTCACTGATAACGGGAGGTGAGCGAATGTGACAAGGGAGAAGGAAGGACAAGATCAGTCGTGACAGTTCCTCCCTCTGTGCAAAAGCAGGCCATCATGCCATAATAACCCAAGGAAGGAAGAAAGAGGTGGCCAAATATAGCCTTGGTGATAGAACAAGGGTTCCGATGTCCGGCAGAGCCCTTAGTTAATACTAATTGGTGGCCACAGGGTTTTCCAGGTAAAACTGTTTCAGGAACAGTTGAGCAAAGTTATGACAAATCAGTTTCTTTCTGTGAGATTCCATGTTGCTGCTTTTTCCTGGAGTAGCCGTGCAGCTGTCTTAAGGGCTCAGAACTGCACTGTGGTTCTGAGGGCCAAATTTGACATGACATTAAATTGAATGAATGCAATTAAGGTGTGTTAAAAAAATGTAAATAGCAGCCACAGATAATCACCAGCAACCTCAGAACTTTGTGGGGGGGGGCAAGGGAAGCATATTTCTTTGGCTTCCGGCCAGGGTCTTGTATGAACATCATGCTGTTCACATTTTTTAAGGAGTCCCCCATTTGCAACAATGACATGCTAATAGCAACTAACAAGAGACAATTTTTGTCAGGACCGTGGCAGGGAAACAAAGCGTTAAACCTTCCCTCCCCACTCACATCCCCTACTTTACAATCCAGCCCACTTCCCAGGCTTTCCTGTGGCTTGTACTTGCATACAAAAAAGTGTACAGTAATTGCATCCAGTCAATCATGTCTAGTTTGGTCTTGAGAGGCAATCACAGAGAGCTGCTCTCTGCAGTGGGGTGGGACTGGGGTTACATTACTCCATCATTTCAACATTCTCGGTCCTTGCTGAATATTTGCTCAAGTGTCTGCCTTAGCTTTTGAAACTAGAAAGCTCTTCTGAACTCAGTGAAGGAAGCGGAGAGGTACTGACTGGGTCTAACCATGCCTGGCACATTCTTCTGATACAACTGCATCCAGCCTATAGCAAAAGTAGTTTCTGTGGGATGCTGTAGGAATACATCACTCAGTTTATTGAAGTTTATTGGGTTGGATATATGGTTGAGTTGGCAGTAATACTTCAAGGGGACTAGTCACCATGAATGTCTGGATAGAATCCTCCAAACATAAGCACCTCTTTCTAGTGTTAGTAATAATAATAATCAATGACACTATTCTTGTTATAACCCTAGCTATGGCTGTTGTGCAGTTTGCACTTTTGTTGGTAGAGGGACTGTTTGCTGGAAGATAAATGGGGAACATGTTATTAAAATATGTTCTAACTTAGCACCATGTCATTCTCTGCAAAATGAGAAGCATGCCCAGAGTACCAGGTGTTCAAAAATAAGTATGAGAAAAAATAATTGATCTCATTTCCCTCTTTTTTACTGTTATATGTGAATAAAAACAAACTTTTATGCTTCCTACACTGAATTTTTTCAAAATTTCCCACTATTAAAACATTCAGAAAACTTATTTTTTCCCTTATAAAGAACAGGTACTATGGGGAAAATAAAAATATTGGTGTCTTGCTCAGGCAAGCAAAGATTTGCCATAACTTGCCATCTTCAGCGCAATTATAGAATCAGAACCGTAGAGTTGGAAGGGACCCTGAGGGTCATCTAGTCCAACCCTCTGCAGCGCAGAGGTTGGGTCAGTCATCAATGCTTTAGCTGACATTCCTGCATTGCAGAGGGTTAGACTAGATGACTTTTGGTATCCCAATTCTATGTTTCTATGCAAGAATATCAACTAAAGCATACATGACAGATGGCCATCCAACCTCTGCTTAAAAACCTTCAAGGAAGGAGTGTCCACCATCTCCTAAGGGAGACCGTTCAACTATTGAATAGATCTTACTGTCAGAAAGCCTCCAGAGCAGGAGAAAAAAGGGTGTTTTATCTTCCATGTGACAGCCATTATGTGTCTTATCAGCACATCTTTCCAAGCAGCTAATTTTCTGGTTAATTTGCTTTTTAACTAGATTCTTTATTCTCTCTTTGCCAGGTCTCACAAACTCTTGCAATGTCAAGTCAGAAATGTATTTCTGGAGAGCAAGAAATGCACAGCTGGACAGGTGTTTATGATGCTCTTCCATAGGGTCATCATCCGGTTCCCATCCCTCCAGCTCCTTAAATCATATAAAACACTACACCACGTCAGGTGCATTTTTTACCAGCACAGTGAACAAATCCAGCTTTTGCCATTTGATCTGAGTGCATGACCATTCAGAACATTTTGGCACTGGGCAAAAGTGGTGACCTGGTGCTCCTTCAGAAACTGCTTGAATCCCACCACCACTTGCAGAAATAATATCTGTCTCCATTTCTCAAGACAATAATGTTATGTAGACAAATATGATTCGACAACTAAATAGTGACCAGAGCATTGGATTGAAATATGTAAAATCCAGGTATGGATCCATGGACAGCCATGAAGTTCATTGGGTGAACTTGAGCACGCCACTGTCTCTCAACTCAACCTACTTCGCAGTTTTGTTGTCAGGCTAAAATTTCACTCTGATGGCGAAAGAATGGAAGACAAATTTAATAATTGATCCATGCACAAATAGACTTGCATTTTTTTAAAAATTATGTGAACCTGAGTGCAAGTTTTGAAGAGGGAAGGATGCTTGAAGCATATATATATATGCTACTTCACTATGGAGGAAAACAAAATCCAGTTTGCTAGTGCTATACCACTCTCTGACTTCTTGGAATGCAAAAGATGGTAGATACTAAAACTGTGTGCTGACTGTAAACCAGAGATGTTACATGTATAAAAGCACGCAGAGAAGTATCAAGGTTAACAATTAGCAATCTTCTATTTTTTAATGTGTAACACAATGCAATCTGTGCTAAAATTCTAAGGATATGTTTTCGAGTCAAGATGGTGCTATCTTAGTATTTACTTACCAAACACCCAGATGAAAGGCAAAGATGCCACTCAAATTCAGGCAACAGAAGTGTACCAGTTCATTTGCAAATTGTTACTTAAGATGCAGGAAAGAAAACTGCTATGCCACAAGCAAGATACTTCAGAGCTGTTGCTGCTTAAAAAAAAAAAAGGATTATGCAATTAGGCACCAATTAATTCTACAGCAGAAAGAAATCGTTTTTGTTCCCAAGGCTTGTGTATTAAAATGCAGATACATTGGTTTGGTAAAAAAACGGGACCACAACATGTCTCTCTTTTATCCACAGTTGTTCTTTGGAATCTAACAGTAGGAAGACATATCTGTCTCCAGCCCTAGAACCTTAGCCCCATAGTGCTGCACATGATGTGCTTAAACCCTATTGCACCTAAATCATATAGAAGGCAGGGGTGAGGGTTCACTTCAAAGGGGAGTGCACAGGTGAAGAACACTGTAATCCTATGCACACTTGTCCAGGGGGACTTCTGGTTAAATAAGACAAAGACTGTGGACTTCGTTCTGTCTGTCTGTACAAATTACAACTCCTAAAACATTATTTATGGGTAGGAAAGAGGGATAAATTCAATTTGCAATATATGAAATGAAATTCAGCCATCTTTTGGAAGTCACACACTTCTCTGAATTTTGCAATGCAGTTCTTCACTTTTTTAAAAAAGTGTACAAAATGTGTATATTAGAGGAGAGTGCAATATATATATTCATGAAAACAACATAGCAAATGTGTAGAATTAGGGGTCATTGCTTGCAAAAATGTGTATATTGGGCAATGTTTCATACAAATACAGTGGTACCTCGGGTTACAAACGCTTCAGGTTACACTCCGCTAACCAGGAAGTAGTACCTAAGGTTAAGAACTTTACTTCAGGATGAGAACAGAAATTGCGAGGCAGCAGCAGGAGGCCCCATTAGCTAAAGTGGTACCTCAGGTTAAGGACAGTTTCAGGTTAAGAACAGACCTCCGGAACAAATTAAGTTCTTAACCAGAGGTACCACTGTGGGAGAAATGTGAGTTTTCGTGAGGACACCTTAAAAACAACAAGCTGGTGTGGAAATGTGGTAAACTGAATTTAAGAATGAACAAATAAGGAATCAAAACTGACAGATTTGGCCATCCCTGATAATGGCACACCATGGTTACAGCTGTTTCTAATCTGCAGGGCACTTCAGATACGGTCTGGCTATAGGGAGCAACACCTCAAATCTGCATCCATTTCTTCTCTTTCATTATGGCTCTGCATACATTCCTCCGCTTCCAGATGCAGCCATGGCATCACTCTCAGCTCCTTCATCCTTTATCAATTTTAACTATAGCCTGTGTCAATAGGATCTTGGATAGAAGGAGTGAATGACAGTTTAAGCATATCCCAATTTGTTAGTTGCTGTGCTCCCCTTTCAAGACTAGAACAATGGATGGCCAAATGTGCTTCTCCTGAATACTTTTGTACACTCTGGTAGTGGCACATTCTAAGCTGAATCATTTGAGCAAGGCACGTGGAAGTTAAATATGGAGGATTGGAGCTCATTGTAGTATCTTTGGCTAAAGGATATCCGGGTTCAGGCAAAATTTTGTATGGGCATTCTACAACTTTCTACTGCAGGAAAGAACACCCTTTGGTGTCAGTAGGTCAAATTAAAAGCTATAAATATTTGAAACTGGTGAGCTTGTACGCAGCCTACCTTTGTCATTAAGCCATGAAACCAACCTGTATTCCTGTTGAAGTCTTGACTCTTCAGATTGTTCAAAGCCCAGTGGCATGTTCAACTCATGAACTGAACTCTCATAAGACCGGTTGTTTTGATAGTCATCAATAACGCATGTTGCAAAAGTGCCATGTTGTTAACTCTAATCGAGCAAACAGCCTGCTCTAAAAATACCTTTTTGACAAGTTTTAATTTCAGGTATGGCTTTAGCTCCCCCTGGAATCATCATGCATTCTAAAACTGTTTTGAAGGAAATAGCAGTGGCAGCCGAGTAAATGCAGCAACATTAGTACATCATAAATGCACTGCAGACCTCTCTTTCATCCATGGTGAAATTGTAGAGTACATGTGTGCACATTAGCCTACTTGGCTTACCTTTGACTCTGTCTCCATGAATAGGTTTCATGTCTTATTATTGTAACTTAACACTATCATCAGGAGACAATATCCCAACTCCCATTTCACTTCAGACGGGTTGAACTGTTTGTACTGCCAATAAGGCTGGTTATCCCACAACAATATCCCAGAGGGATCCTAGGGTATCTTGTTAATTTGCTGAATAAAGCTGTGAGAAGACAGGTGTAAGATGTCCCTGTGGAAATTATGAAATTCAAGAACACAACCTGTCCCCTGGGTTGTAGCCATTTTTAAATATGACACTCTTTTTACTGGCAACTCCGTTGAAGAGTAAACGGGATCCTAACACATTTTTCTTTGCTCTGTGTACTAAATTAATTGGGCAGTTTTAGAACATTCAGTGATCTCATTTGATCTTGGCTCTACGTTTTTACAGCCCTCAGTTTTGTTTTGTTTTGCGAGCATTGATATTTATCCTGGCATTTATATTGCAATACATTATTTATTGTCAGAAACCTTGGAGGCTGATTTGGGCTGAAAGGCAGGGTTGACTTTTTTAAAAAAAGATAAACAAACAATTACAAAATAAATATAATGAGATTCTAAATACCTGTTCACAAAATTTATGTGCTGCAAGGTCAAATGAATACATTTTGGGTGTGGGAGAGAGAATATATTTATCAAAAACAATGTCAGAAGCATTTCAGAAAGGAAAAAAGGGTTGGAACCAGAGTCCCCATGTTGAAAAATCTGTTTATGGATGAAGGAGTGTCAGTGGCGGACTTGGGTACTCTGGCCCCCCGTGCAAGGCCAAAATTTGGTACCCATTCCAGCCCTCACACTACCTTCCCATAGGCAAATGAGGTGGCGCCTGGCCTTGGGAAGGAGGTGGGAGGACTCAAGGTACTGTTAGAGAGGCTCATGTTTCCTTCACAAACCTTGCTTACTGAGCTTTGAGACAGCACCACCTCAACCCAGCACTCACTGTGTACACAACACTCACACAGCCCTAAATCTTCCCCTTGAAGGATAGGCAATTTTTGCTGATTCTTCCTTTCCCCTGAAGTCTCCTGGGATCACTGAAAACCTGCTCTGGAAGGTAGTGTAGCTCAAAAGAATTTTCAAAATAAAAATATAACATCTAAGGAGGAAATATTTTGGAACTACATTCCATAACTGCAAATATTAGTCAAATTAAAATGTGATTGTTAATCTGCCTATTGCTTCACAGAAATATATAATAAATTACCACTCACTATAGCCATCAGAATTTCAAAGAGAAAAAGTAGCTGAATGAAATGCAAATTGTGCTGGTCTTCTAATAGGATCTTGCAATTTTGCTATATAATCAATGAATTCAGACGAAATGGAGTAAAAATTGCCATTTTGGATTTCCCCCCTAAATAATCTCACTTAGTGGTCAACTTTTTTGAAACTGCCAAAAACAACACCTTTTCATACAGCACCTTTATAGAGAAGACCTGCAAATATTTCCAGTATCCAGAGATAAATAACCTTGTAGACATCAACAAAGATCTGACTAACATTTTACTTCCCCCACCTTGGTTCTGGTTGTCCCAAATACTTAGCAGTGCCAGTGGTAATGAGTCCAGTGATGTTATTTTGTTAATTTCAATAAACACAGATTCACGAAAAGAGCTGCCTTAGGACATTCCACCAAAGTGGAAATACATTCCTTTATGCTGCCCACATCACAACATTTTAGGAAAGAGATTCTTAATATATGAGTGAATTCACTGGGGATAGAATGCCACCAAAATACTATTTTGAGCATAGCTTCTTTAGATTGTGCTGAAAACTCTCTATAACAGTCTAGGAAGTGGTGCTACAGACGAGTGGTCCTCTCATGAATTTCAGAGGACAGTTGCTTTATCTCTTCTGGAATTGCTGGGAAGAGCTACTGAGGATGATGCTAATTCATCTCCAAAACAAGGAACATAGTATATCTTAGTGTGAAAAGAACACAGGAACATAAGAAGTCAGGCCATTGGTCTATCTAGCTCAGTGTGATTTACTCTGTCTGGCAGTAGCTCTTCAGTGTTTCAGACAGGAGACAATCCCAGTCCTACCTGGAGATGCCAGGGATTGATACTGGGCCTTCTGCATGTAAGGCTCTAATACTATTACCCTTCCCCATCAGCTAGCCATCAGCAAGCCACCGTCCAAAGGGAATGGTTCGTGAGAAATAGTTAAGAATTTGGAAGTGTGAATAAGTAAAAAAGTACTGATTGTACTAAGAATGCAGACACGAAGCAAGTTCAAAATGAATCCCCGGTAACTTATATACAGTGGTGCCTTGGTTCTTGAACAGCTTGGCTCCTGAACATATTGGCTCCCAAATGCTGCAAACCTGGAAGTAAATGTTCCAGTTTGGGAACGTTTTTCAGAAGCCGAACGTCTGATGCAGCTTCCACTTGAGTGCAGGAAGCTCCTGCAGGCAATCGGAAGCCGCACCTTGGTTTTTGAATGGTTTCAGGAGTCGAATGGACTCCCAGAATGGATTAAGTTCGAGAACCATTTAATTCACAAGCTGGTCTAGATGATTTCTATAAACAATCAAAGAATGTTGAATTAAAACAATATCACTCAGGGTCTATTTGATGAATGTTGAGGTATAAAGTTGAGGTATAAAGTTTAAGGACAGAGCATCTGAAGTTAGTTGGATAGTCAATCTATAACACAAAGTCAAAGCAAAATAAAAAATTCTTTCCAGTAGCACCTTAGAGACCAACTAAGTTTGTTCTTGGTCTCTTAGTTGGTCTCTAAGGTGCTACTGGAAAGAATTTTTTATTTTGTTTTGACTATGGCAGACCAACACGGCTACCCACCTGTAACAAAGTCAAAGGTATATTTAAAGGTTTGTTTCAATGGTGAATAAACAATGGAAAAAAGTTTGGTTTTTTGCCCCTTTTTCTTGTAAGAATTTATTAAATTTTAACAAAATAAGAAGAGAGGACGTGAGGAGGTCCCAAAACAATGTGATGAATAAGATAAGAACAGGTAAATAAGTGTTTGTTTATTATGTTTTTTGCATTTTTGTAGTATTGTAGTTTTGTTGTAGTGTTTTGTTTATTTTGTATTTTGTATTTGTTATTTTTTGGGGAAGAGTTTTGAACAAGGATGAAAAAGCTGATATATTCATGTCTTCATTTATTTATATGATATGTTTAAAAAGCTTGCATTAACCTTCATATCTCCTGGTATAATATGTTGATGATAATATTAGCTGTCTTGTAGGGCTATCATATAGATACTTAACTTACATGAACACTCTTTGAAATGCAAATTACTGCTACGACTATGATGACTACTATACTACTATCACTGGTTCTGTTGCAATCATTAGTTCTTTTATGAGCTGTAAATGGAGTCAAATTGAAAGTCCTCTGAAACAGGTTAAAGGTAAAGGGACCCCTGACCATCAGGTCCAGTCGTGTCTGACTCTGGGTTTGCAGCTCTCATCTCGCTCTATAGGCCGAGGGAGCTGGCATTTGTCCACAGACAGCTTCCGGGTCATGTGGCCAGCATGGCAAAGCCGCTTCTGGTGAACCAGAGCAGCGCACGGAAACGCCTTTTACCTTCCTGCTGGAGCGCTCCCTATTTATCTACTTGCACTTTGACGTGCTCTCGAACTGCTAGGTGGGCAGGAGCTGGGACCGAGCAACGGGAGCTCTCCCCGTGGCAGGGATTCGAACCGCCAACCTTCTGATCAGCAAGCCCTAGACTCTGTGGGTTAACACACAGCGCCACCTGGGTCCCTCTGAAACAGGTTAGCCCTGGCCAAATACTTAGAAGAGCTTCGAAGGCAACACTGTGCATACTGCCACCATTGAAAATTAGCATGTAAATGAATATGATTGTGATGGCCTGGGAGTCAGACTCTGATGCTGAACCTGAGGGATCCCAGCCTGCACAGGATTCCCCGCCTCCAGAACCAGCTGAGCCGGGGCCAGGGCTTGAGCCTGAAGGATCCCCACCTGTGCTGGATCCCCAGGTGCAGGCATCAGCAGAGTCTGCTCTGGCTCCTGATGGGAGGGAGGACCCATTGCCTGCAGGTGCTCCACTCCCAGCCTCTTCAGAGGAAGCTGAGGCATCCCCTGGGTCCAGTAACCCACCAGCCTCTCCTGAGCTACAGAGGCTCAGGGCAGAGAGGCGAAGGGAGTTAAGTGTCTGCAGGAGGAGTGCTCGCCTCCAGGCCCGGAGGAGAGGCGAGTCTCCAGAGGATCGGGGCGGCCCTAAGCATAGGGCCAGATAAAAGCCAGCCAGACCCAGCCCAAGTTGCGTGAGCAACATAGTTGCAAGCGTGTGCTCAACCTGCAACCTTGTGCCTGAACCTGCCTTGGACCTTGACCTGCTCCCTGCCTTGCTCCCCGCCGGACTGACCTCCTTTGGACCCCTAGACCCAGGACTGGACTTGGACCTCGCTTCATGGACAAACCCTTGGGGCCAGCACAGTTTGCTCACGCCACACCCGCACTCCCCCTTCGCTGGGGTGCGTTCGGGAGGAACTAATAGCCATGGCTGACCAGGCGGCTGCGCTGGTGGCATTGGCCCAGGAGAACCAGGCCTTGACCCACACCGTGCAGCAGCTAAGCAATGTGGTTACGGCGCTTCAGCAGCGTTTGGATGCCTTACCGGCTCCTGGGGCCGCCGCCCCAGCTCCTGGCAAGTACCCCGTGGCCCTGCCAGAGAAATTTGATGGGTCCCCAGCCAGCTTTCCCATGTTTCTCGCCCAGGCCAAGCTGTATATTCAGGGGCGAGCTCGGGATTTCCCCGACGACCGCACCAAGGTGCACTTCCTGATCAGCTTGCTGAAGGACCAGGCGGCCAAGTGGGCGTTGCCGCTGCTCCGGCAAGACTCCCCCTTGCTGACAGACTATACGGGGTTTTGCAATCTTCTGGAAACCACGTTTGCCAACCCTCAGAAGGGGAGTCAAGCCAATCGGGCAATTCGGCGGTTGAAACAGGGCAAGTCCACAGTGGCCACCTACGCCACAGAATTTCGGCTGCTGGCGCAGGACTTGACCTGGAACGACTCTGCACTGCGGGACCAGTATCTCGAGGGACTTTCAGACGAGGTACTGGATCAGCTGGCCACGTTGGATCGCCCTGCCACACTGGATGCCCTCATCCAACGGAGTCTGCAGATAGATGATCGGTTGGAGGACCGTCGCCAGGCCCGGGGCCGCCGGCACTCCGGGCTCCCAGCGCCGGTGCTACCCTGCAGTTCCGTGGCCAGAGCTGAGTCATTGGAGGAGCCGATGCAGCTCGGGGCAGCGCGGCCTCGCCTCTCCCCCTCGGAAAAGACTCGGCGTCGGGAGGGGAACCTGTGTCTCTACTGCGGTGGGAGTGGACACTACGCCCGAACCTGCCCTGAGAAACGCCAGCCGCAGGTGAAACGGCCAACCCCAGTAGCCGATGGCCCAGGCTACCTGGGGCCCCAAGCATCGCATGATGGGCCCTCACCAGTGGAATTGCAACACCTCATGATACCGGTGCGTCTATACCCCCCCGGTGGGCCCTGGATTCTCACCCACGCTCTGGTGGATTCGGGGGCAACCCGCTCCTATATGGACTCTGCCTTCGCCACTCAGCATCAGGTGCCGCTTCAGAACAAGCCGGAACCAGTACAGGTGGAGGCAATTGACGGACGGCTCCTACGCTCGGGCGCGGTTACTCGGGAGACCCAGCCCTTGGTCCTGTGCTACCAGCAGCACCGGGAGGTGCGAACCCTGGACATTGCCACCATACCCCGGTTTCCCCTGGTGCTTGGGATGGACTGGCTGGAGTCGCACAATGTTCAGATCGACTGGGTCAATCGGACTGTACGCTTCCCAGACCCGGGTTCCCATGCTCAGTCCGAGTTAGTAGCAGCTGCTCCCATGGGGCAGGCTGTGTCAACGCTCCCTGCCGTGTACCAGGACTATTTAGACGTGTTCGAGGAACAGGGAGCAGACCAGCTGCCACCTCATCGGTCCTTCGACTGCGGCATAGACCTCCAGCCTGGGGCGCCCCTGCCTGTAAGCCGCCTATATTCTCTTTCGGAGCCAGAGCGTGAAGCCTTGCAGGACTTCCTTCGCAAGAACCTGGAACGCGGGTTCATTAGGCCCTCTACCTCACCCACTGCCGCTCCTGTACTCTTCGTTAAGAAGAAGTGTGGGGAGCTTCGCCTCTGCCATGACTACCGGGCCCTGAATAAGATCACCATCCCAGACCGGTACCCCTTGCCCCTTATTGCAGAATTGCTGGAGCGGGTGCAGGGGGCGCAGATGTTCACCAAACTGGACCTCCGAGGGGCCTACAACTTGATTCGGATCCGTGCCGGGGACGAGTGGAAGACGGCATTCGGGACCCGGTATGGGCAGTTTGAATACCTGGTTATGCCGTTCGGATTATGCAACGCACCCGCCGTGTTTCAACGGTACATCAACCACGTGTTCCAGGACTTGCTAGACAAATACGTGGTGGTGTACCTAGATGATATTCTGATTTACTCCCGTGACCCAGCCCGTCACGAGAGTCATGTTCGGTCCGTGTTGCAGCGCTTGCGGGAGCACCGCCTGTATGCCAAGCTCAGCAAGTGCGAGTTCCACCAGCGGTCAGTGGACTTCCTTGGACACCGACTCTCCCCTGACGGGGTGCAGATGGATCCTGGGAAGGTGGCTGCGGTTCGGGAGTGGGCAGCGCCCCGGAACCGCAAGGACTTACAGCGGTTCCTAGGGTTCGCCAACTATTACCGGACCTTCATTGCAGATTATGCTCATCGCACCACCCCATTAACCCGACTGCTGCGCCCCAAGACACCCTTCTCCTGGGATGAGGAGGCTGAAGTGGCATTTCAGGGGTTGAAAGCCTGTTTCCAGAGGGCGCCGATTTTACAGCATCCTGATCCCTCTCGTCCCTTCGTGGTGGAGACTGATGCCTCCAGTACGGCTCTCGGTGCCATCCTGTCTCAGCAACACGGACCCGATGCGCCGCTGTTACCCTGCGCCTACTACTCCCGGCAGCTCCTTCCGGCGGAGCGTAACTATACCGTGTGGGAGCGGGAACTACTGGCCATCAAGGTGGCCTTTGAGGTCTGGCGCCATCATCTTGAGGGGGCACGACACCCGGTGGAAGTGAGAACGGACCACCGGAATCTGGAGTACCTCCAGACCACCCGCAAGTTGAACCAAAGGCAGATCCGGTGGGCGCTGTTTTTCTCCCGGTTCCAGTTCCGGATCCGCTACATCCCTAGCTCCCAAAACCGGAAAGCGGATGCCCTGTCCCGGAAACCCGAGGACGTCGCAGACACTGTACAGCAGGCAGTACCGACGACTATCTTACCACCAGCCACATTCCTGGCCACTCAGGAGGCCAAGCCACTGCAGGCTCGGGTGCGAGAACAGCAACGGGTCGACGCTTGGGCTCAGGAACGGCTCCGGGAACTGTCTGACGGGTCATGCCCTCGATATCCAGGGCTGGCCCTGCACCAGGGCCTACTGCTGCACCAGGGTCGTCTATACATCCCACCAGGTCCATTGCGGGCTGAGGTTCTCCAGATGTCCCACGATGCCCCAGCAGCAGGGCACTTTGGGCGGTACCGGACCACTCATCTGGTAAGCCGGGAGTTCTGGTGGCCCCGCCTGAAGGCTGATGTGGCACGCTATGTTGCTGGTTGCGATGTCTGCCGGCGGGCCAAGGGTCCTACTGGGCGACCCCCCGGTCTGCTCCAGCCATTACCAGTCCCACCACGTCCCTGGCACACGGTCTCACTGGACTTTGTGGTAGACTTGCCCCCATCTCGTCACTGTACCTGCCTCCTGGTTTTCACGGACCATTTCACTAAGATGGTGCACTGTGCCCCCTGCCCGTCCATACCCACAGCTAAGGAGACGGCTCAACTGTACATGCAGCACATCTTCCGCCTGCATGGCCTTCCCGAGCGTGTGGTTTCTGACCGCGGCGTCCAGTTCACATCCCACTTCTGGCGAGCCCTGCACCAGACCCTTGGGACGGAGGTCTGTCTATCTTCGGCCCACCACCCGCAGACCGATGGCCAGACGGAACGGGCAAATGCGGTGCTGGAGCAGTACCTCCGGTGTTACTGCAGCTTCCAGCAGGATGACTGGGTCGATCACTTGCCATTGGCGGAGTTCGCCTACAACAATGCAGTGAACGCCTCCACCCAGCAGACCCCGTTCCAGGCCTCCTACGGCTACCATCCACGTTTGTTCCCGGACGTGCTGCCAGCTTCCGCGGTCCCCGCAGTGACAGACTGGCTTCAGGAGCTTCAGTCCCAGCAACAATTATTGATGGAGCAACTGCGCCAGGCCAAGGACGCATACAAGGCCCAGGCTGACCGACATCGTCAGGAGGGGCCAGAACTCCATGTTGGCGATCGGGTTTGGCTCTCTACCCGTCACCTGCATCCTTCTCGGCCCTCACGAAAGCTGGATGCACGGTTTGCCGGCCCATTCACCATCACTGCGCAGGTGTCACCGGTGGCGTTTCGCCTCCAGTTACCTCCATCACTCAAGGTTCACCCAGTATTCCACCGGTCCCTACTTAGTCCAGTCGCCCCGCCCGACGAGTTCCACCCAGACAATCCACGACCGCAGCCAGTTTTGGTTGAGGGGGAGCCTGAGTACGAGGTGGAGCGCATTCTCGACTCACGATACCGCAGGGGGAAGCTCCAATACCTCATCGACTGGAAGGGGTATGGGCCTGAGGATCGTTCATGGGAACCAGTGGAAAACGTCCACGCACCTGCCTGCCTCCGTGATTTCCATGCAGCTTACCCCAGCAAGCCTGGTCCGGCCCCTCAGTTGAGGGGGAGGCCTGGGAGGGGGGATGGTGTGATGGCCTGGGAGTCAGACTCTGATGCTGAACCTGAGGGATCCCAGCCTGCACAGGATTCCCCGCCTCCAGAACCAGCTGAGCCGGGGCCAGGGCTTGAGCCTGAAGGATCCCCACCTGTGCTGGATCCCCAGGTGCAGGCATCAGCAGAGTCTGCTCTGGCTCCTGATGGGAGGGAGGACCCATTGCCTGCAGGTGCTCCACTCCCAGCCTCTTCAGAGGAAGCTGAGGCATCCCCTGGGTCCAGTAACCCACCAGCCTCTCCTGAGCTACAGAGGCTCAGGGCAGAGAGGCGAAGGGAGTTAAGTGTCTGCAGGAGGAGTGCTCGCCTCCAGGCCCGGAGGAGAGGCGAGTCTCCAGAGGATCGGGGCGGCCCTAAGCATAGGGCCAGATAAAAGCCAGCCAGACCCAGCCCAAGTTGCGTGAGCAACATAGTTGCAAGCGTGTGCTCAACCTGCAACCTTGTGCCTGAACCTGCCTTGGACCTTGACCTGCTCCCTGCCTTGCTCCCCGCCGGACTGACCTCCTTTGGACCCCTAGACCCAGGACTGGACTTGGACCTCGCTTCATGGACAAACCCTTGGGGCCAGCACAATGATAGCTAAAAGGCCTTGACACAAATCATGATACAACTAACAGAGGTAACAAGCTACTGTAAAGCAAATTCAAGGCAAAAAAACCATTAGGGTTAAAAAGAATCTTGTTGACAGGATATAATGACAGTCCGTTGAGTTATGAGAGACACAAGCCCTGGGAAGAATTCACATGACACTCAACAGAAAGCCTCCAGTGGGCAGTTGTAATCGTGCATTTCCATGTGCTGTGCTCATTTTTGGATGATAGTAAGGGCATTCTGGGGAAAATCCCTCTGCAGTCAGTGTGAACACGTCTAAGAACCCATCTCCCATTCATAGGAAGAATACTGCAGTGAGTATGTGAGGTGTAAATGACATATATTATCAACATTAGCAGCAGCCAGGGGGTGGGAAGCAACACCGTGGAAATTAACACCATGTCAGCTGGCCAACCTATGTGTTTGCTTGGTGCAGGTGTTACCAGAGCAGCATCAGAAACTGCCATGCAAAAGCAACTAAAGCAGTTCTCAGCTAACATTGGAATTGGATAGTTTTCACCTTGCTTTGCCCATCTCCCTAGAAGGGCATGTCTTTCCACAGAGTACAATAAGCCAAGGGTGGAGTCATCACGCTTTGTGTACATTATAAAGCTCCATAAATATGTACACTTGTGCTTGGTCTTTATAGAGCTGGACATGAGGCAGCTCCCTACACTTGTCCGTCTACCATGATTTTGAGTGATGGAGCGCGTGGGGACAGACTCTCCCTATAGCCAATTGGCTGATTGGCTATCTGGTCACTATGAAGGACAGGTCTAATGGTGTGTTCATCATCAGAATCTACCAGAGGTCTGGGGGACCTGCCTGTAAATGTCCTTCTTGTGCTCCCTCTGTATTTCATGTTGATATTCTTCTGCTATACATGGTTTTGTATGTTTTGTGGTATTTTAGGCATTGAGATTTGCTGTTACCTTTATTGATTGTTTAGTCGTTCAGTCGTGTCCGACTCTTCGTGATACCTTTATTGATTATAGATTGGTAATTCTTTATTGTGGTTGAACTGTTTAATTATTATGTGCTGATGTTTAATTTTACTGTTTACTATTAGAGTCTGATGGATTGTTGAATGTTGCTGTGTTTGATATAAGTTGTTTATTTTAAAGTTATTGTGACTTTTATATTGGATCAGATTGCTACTATTAATGTTTGCTGTTTTACTATGTGTTTATCTCTTGGAAGCCACCCAGTGTGGCTTGGGCAACCCAGCCAGATGGGCAGGGTATAAATTTATTATTATTATTATTATTATTATTATTATTATTATTATTATTATTATTATTATTAATCCTTGAATCCTAGCTTCAGATGCCTGCATACTGTCCTTTTCAAAATTATATTTCATTAATATTATAAACTTGTAAATCAATACAAAGTTGTTGGAAACAGGTTTGTATACATAATCTTGTGAAGATTACCTAATGCTTTGGAAACATCAGGCAGCCGCGTTTAAGAACAAATAATTAGGCACCTGATTACTTATATTGCATATGAGATTGGTCTCCCGAATTTGCAGACATGACACATATTTATTACTTAGTTTCCCGAGACAGAATACACGCCTCTTTAAATAATCTCCATTATCCCCTATAAAGTCAATTGCTACTTGCATTGGCCTTGCACTTTTAAGACCCTTTTGCTGCTACTTTGTCTTACTGACCTGGATTTCATACAGCTATTGGGCTGCTGATGCTAATCCTCACCAATCTTGAGCATCCCATAGATTATATTCTCTTATGCCTGTGTCTGACCCAATTTAGATGCAAATCTGCCAGCAAATAACTCCTGCCCTTTATACCAAGAAAGACAGATTATTTTGTCTCACAGTGTTTGTTAAAAGCAAAAGGAGTGATATCTTTAGTTGACTTCTTAATTGAGTAGAGTGCCTAAAAATATCTAAATTGTTTTATGGGATGCCTGTCATGGAAGGTTTAGAGGGAGCTTGTATAATCTCTGCCTGTGGGGTTAGCAGGAATAAAAACCTACAAAGATGTAAAGTGAACAACATCCCCCCCCCCCCCCGCAATCACAATTATACAGAGCAATTGCCCACATAGAGAGAAATGTATAAGGCAGTGGGTCTCATAAAAATATTTCACTTTAAACAAAACTTTGGTGGACCCTTACAGTTAATTTTTTTTAAAAAAATAAAATAAATTTTCTGAAGAACTGGAGGGGGTTGATTATTCAAGAGAGAGATAAAAATGGTTGTTGATTTCCTGATCTCCTCTGATGGGAGAAGTCCTTGTTTGTCATTCTTAAGCTTTTGGCTCTTACCAGAGAAAGTTATTATCCTTCCATCAGTGATAAAGGAGCAGTACATTTAACCCTTGCCATCAGGCTGTAGCTCAGTAGAAGGTGCCAAGAGGGAAAACAAGTACTTGAACAGCACATTTAACCCAGTAGTGGGGCAGAGTGGGCAGAGAGGTGGTGTTGCTCATCTGGCTGCCCAAAACAGCATGTTACTGCTGGTTACTAACACGGAAGGCCTGTGGGAGGCAGTGGCTAGTGGTGAAGGAAGGGGGGAAAGGGGAAAGGGATTCCCGGAACAATGGCTTGATGAGCGCATTGAATTTCCATGGTGGCGTCTTAATGTGTATTGCACATCGTGTGTGCGTGTCTGCCACTACAACCTTTTTCTTTGTGGAACCCCTTGGACTGCTTTGCAGTTTCTGTGGCACGCACTTTGAGAAACGCTAGTATAAGGAACCAATCTGAACAAGAGCAATGCAACCAATTGGAAAGAGAAAATTAGACAATTCTCACATGCAAACTTTGTAGTAGTCCAATTCAAATGGTCCCTCGAGAACCATTGTCAAGAAGTTGGGCAATTCAGAGCTGCTTCTCAATAACTAGCTTCAACACCAAGCATGGCAAATGTAAGGAGGTGGCACAGGAGTATTGGACTTTGTTTTTTTTTTTAAACAGAATTTATTAGCATTTTCATAATATAACACAAACCCAACCCCACACCTACAAATACAAAAACAAATACAAATACACGTAATGTCAGGATTCTTCTTCTTATTTATATACCTTGCAAAAAAAAAAAATTCTAGTTCTGAATCTTGACGTTTGACTTCCCCCGCCTATTCACCTTCGGTTTTAAATCAATATACTATTTCCTTAACAACTTTTCTCTATAAAAAAATTTAACTTTACTTAAAAAAAAAAAACACAATTGTCTTAATCTTTGCATTATAACCTAAATCATAACCAAATATTCTTATAGCTAAACTTATTTCTTCTATCCTTTATCATGCTGCTTTTGACTTAAGATTCAATATCTCCTTACTTATTTAAAATAAACTTGTAATTAACAGACTTCACACTCCGATCTCGGATACCATGGCAGACCATTTATATTATACATTTAATACTTCAACCCACTCCCCCTCTGTCCATTGTCTTTTTCTGTCTTTCACCAGAACCAAATCTCCAATTGTCTTCCTCTGAGTGTCCACAGATCCAGGCAACATCCACAACAAACCCCGCATCGAGCCTCAGGGTGTTCATCACCTCCATTCTGGGCTCCTCCGTTTCTTTTTCTTCTTCTTCTTGTAGAAATCTTAATTCCATGTCCCTTGCCCCCGAGCTGCCACCTCGGAGTCTGGATATTGTAAATTTTCCCGTTCCAGGGCTGCCACCCCCAGAAATCGGTTCCTTTTCCCGGAGTTGCCCAGCCATTTCAAACCATCCTTCAAGCGCCCCTCCCAGCTCTTTGCCAAGGTTTGATTCCATTGTGTAGAACTTTTGAAAAGCCTCCTCTGTGGAAAGTAAGTCCTTTTTATTTATAATTCCACTCAAAACTTGTAGTTTTCGATTAAGCAGTTCCAGCTTCAAGACAGTGAGCATTTCCTCATCCTTTAAACCAGAGTTCAATACCAGTGCGAGCACAAAATCCAGCATTTTAGGAGGGGGGGGTGAGTATCAAGTTTCAGTTCCTGTCTCTTCCTTCCTTTGTTTCAGTTTTTTCCCACGACAGTCCAAGTCGTCGCCATTTCTCCGAAGCCGGAGTATAAAGACCAAAACTTCAAATGGAGATATTTTTTCCCCAGTTAACCCCCGAAGGGAAATCTCAACAGTCTCAGTTTTCAAATTCCAGATACTTTCTATCGATTGTTGTAGCAGCAGTCACTTAAAGAGTTAATTTCTTGCATCTCCCGAAGGGAGGGAGGCGGGCTGCCTTTCTTCTTTCCCCCAGATCGTTCCAGGAATACAAAGAGTCAATCAAATACTCACAGCCTCTGGGTTCTTATCAGCTCGTTAAAGACAGGTAGAACTTAGACGCTCATCACAGGCTTTGTCGCCGCATTTACATCCCGGTTGGGGCATGTCCCCTATAGCCCGGCTCCGTCGTCCCTTCACCCCCACTCCCCCTTTACAGGGGGAGCGGGGGAAGGGTTCGGAGCCACAACGGGCACAGCCGGGGAGCCCAGGGTGCGGGACGCTCTTCCCGCACCCCAACCGGAGCCCCGCTATGCGGCTGCAGGGCTCCTAACCCCCGGGATGGACTGGGTGCTTCGCAGCCGAAGCAGCCCACGACCACCCGCAATGGCGTCAGCCGCCGGAAGTCCGGAGTATTGGACTTTGGGGTTGTAGGGCGAAGCTAATGCATTCTATAATTCCCATAATCCAGTCATAGACCTGCTGTTGTGAGCACCAACTGGTAAAAAATGCTGTTCTGCACTGCATGCTCAACTACTTGAAACAGTGTTCCTGGTGCATTAGATAAACACAGCCATACATTGGAAGTCAATTGGAATCTGTTCCAGAAGTCCGTTCAACTTCCAAAACATTCGGAAACCAAAGCACAGCTTCTGATTGGCTGCAGGAAGGTCCTGCAGCAGCCAGTTGGAAGTCGTGAAAGCTCAGTCGGATGTTCGGCTTCCAAAAATAGTTCGCAAACCGGAACAGTCACTGTGACATTCGGGAGCCAAAACTTTTGAGAACTAAGCTGTTCAAAAACCAATGTATGGCTGTAATATGCTTTAGGCTGGGAGGTGGGCCGAGTCAAGGATGGCTAATCAATAGGTAACACACTAATTTTTTTGGATGTAGGAATGGTTCAGTGAGAAAGAAGTGGATACTCATACAACTATGGATTGTTGTTTTCTTTAAAGTCAGCAAGCAGATTTTTCTCTAGGACTTAAAACCTGCATGTTAACAAATTTGGAAGAAATGGAAGAAGATAAAAGAAAGATCTTACAAAGTGCATTATATCTTTATCTATATCTATAATTTGCCTTCTTTTAAATGTTAGAGTGAACACTTACTGGTAATTTAAAAGCAGTGGCTGGCATTCTGAAAAATCCAGTCACTAAACAGCTTGAAAAATGTAAATTAACCTCAGTAGCCTACCAAAGAGCAGAATGTTCTTATCTCAATAAAAGAAAAGCAGAAAAAGACACTTAGGTAAAAAGATATGCATACAGTAGCATTTACCTAAAGTACTTCAACTGTTTAACATTCTCTCTAGACAAAGCTATCTTGAGAGAGAAGCAGGGAAGAAAGGACAACAGAGAAGGATGCCACCATGTCTGAAAAGACAAAGACAAGACAAAAGACAGTGCTAATGCTTTAGGAAAATTGTGGGATCTAAATTTCACATGCAACTAAAAGTGGCTATTTTTATGAGAAATATATGTAAAATAAATGACAGCATGTGTAACAGTTTAGTGCCCTAATATTTACAAGACCCTCACTTTCTCACTTCCGTCCCCTCTCCAAATCCCATACCAGTACAGAGAGATTCATTTGTACAAAACATCTATGGCTCACCACTGCTCACCAGGTATTTAAAGGACACAACTTTCCCATTCACACTTTGCCCTAGGCCTAGCAGTAGTTCAACAAGCAAAGCTTTAATCTGATCACACTGAAACTGAGAAATTTTTATCTGCTGTTGGTTACTTGACTCAGGATTATAGTTAAACTGGTCTTCGTTCGATTGTACCAGCAGTTGTTGGAACAGTTTGAATTGCTCAAGAAGTGTAGCTGCTACTCTTTTTAATCCTAGTTCAATGGCATCAGCTCACAGTTTTTCTCCAGGGAAACAGTCCCACTAATGAAACCAATATAACACACACCCCATGTCTCCAAATGGTGAGAAGTCCCTGGTGTAGCCCTCATCTGCACTTGGAGGAAAAGACTGCAGGGCATTGCATTACTGAAACATTTGAGCTCTCTGTTGGTATTCTATATCTCATGAGATGCATTTAATGTTTTGGGAATCGGAACAGAAGATATGGAACTGGGTGAAAATGGCTGAATACATAATAAGTAAATTATGGAATAATGATCACAGAGGAGAGACTCTTGTGTGGACAAAGATGGAAATACTTATTATTGTTTAATATGGAGGAATGGTTTTTTAAGTTGTTGGAGGCGAAGCTGATATGTTTGATACAGAAAAGCTATAATTGACATTTATTATCAATAATAATTAGAGAATCCCTTTTGGACTGTATTTCCTTTTACTTCTCTTCTCTATTTTTTGGGTTTCTTTTGGTGTTTTCCTTTCTCTTTCTTTCTCTATTTTTGTTTTTATTTTGATTCATTTAGTTTATCTTATTGTATTACGAAAAAGCTTTAATCTTATTTTTAAAAAGGAAAATTCACCATCAATATTTCATAATATGCACACTTTTGCATGTAATTTTGCCTTATATATGCAAAGCAATATCCCTACTATCCCTAAAGTATGCATTTTCATATGTTACTTTCACTAATACATCGGCATTTTTGTACAGATTACTTGGCCAGAGATCTGCATTGCGAAATTAGAAGAAGTGATAATGTTGAAGGATTCCCCTGTTTAAGTTGGGATATTATTTTGGAACGTGTATGTTTGTCTTTAAATGCAAGATGAGCTGAATTTCTCCCTTATTCTGAGTCGTTCTGACCTTTTAGTCCTCTTTTGTCCAATCCGCCGCCACCCCACTCTCCCACAATTCACAACAATACAATTCCTCATATTAAAATGCCAGCATATCTACAATGAAGCTGCTTTCAGAATCACTGGTCTGTACCTGGGTCTAAAGCTGCTTCTTATTTGTTTACCCAGCCAGTTCCTCCTCTCTTGACATGCTGGCAACACCAATGGAAAGCAACACCATGTGGACATGCCAAGGTTTTGTACAGAATAGTAGGTGGGTTTCCAACCATGGCAGTAAATTTGAAAGTGAGCCAGTTCACCTTTGGAAGAGTGGCTGGGAGCCAAATGGCTCGACACAAAAATATTTCTAAGGCTACATTGAAGGGCACTCACTTCATTATTGCCAACTTTTAAATGATCAGAGGGAACATTTGGCTTTTTAGTCCATCTACATTTTCTTTATTCTTCTTTAACTTTTTATTTTCATAGTTTCAAAAAGAAAAAAAGACAGTTTTACACACACACACATACACACACACACACAGAGAGAGACAGACAGACAGACAGACTTATTTTCATAAAACCGTAGTCATAACAATACCTTAATGGGGTTCCCTGAACCCCTGGACTTCCCTTCACCCCTCCCTTCTTTCATCTTTCTTTTTACCTGCATATAATTACATTTATCCAAATTGTTATATTTCATTTTTATCCTTTGTTGATTTTAAGTTACAAGTGTTATATATGTCCTGCTAATGTTTTAAAACTTTTGCAGTGTTCTTTCATATAGTCAATAAAGTTATGCCATTCTCTATTAAATTTGTTGTCTTCTTGGTGCCTGATCTTCCCGGTCAGCCTTGCCATCATCTTCATTTTCTTAATGTTTTGCGGGGCACAAAATATTGTTCTTATTTGTGTACCGTCATTTCAAACCCTTTCAAGGCTAAGGAGGTTCCAAAGCTTTTTCTTTCTTTCCATTTCTGGAACCAGCAGTGGGGATCCTTGTGCAGCTCGTACAGGCCTAGGTTTGGATCCCAATGATGATGCACACCTGCCCCGATGTGCCCATCCAGGCCCCATTGCAATGCAAGGGTGTCATTCCACCTGGGGCCAGTATTGGTATGAAATGCACAAGGTTAAAGTTGGATCAAGACCAATGATTAGCCGTACACTGCTTTGAAATGCAGAAATTTAAGCCGTATATAAATGTTTCAGATATATAAATTGTTTAAAAGTACTTTTGTGAGAGACCAAATTGCAAACATGCGCTGGATTATGGAGAAAGCTAGAGAGTTCCAGAAAAACATTTACTTCTGCTTCATTGACTATGCAAAAGCATTTGACTCTGTCGACCACAGCAAACTATGGCAAGTGCTTAAAGAAATGGGAGTGCCTGATCACCTCATCCGTCTCCTGAGAAATCTCTATGTGGGACAAGAAGCTACAGTTAGAACTGGATATGGAATAACTGATTGGTTCAAAATTGGGAAAGAAGTACGACAAGGCTGTATATTGTCTCCCTGCTTATTTAACTTATATGCAGAATTCATCATGCGAAAGGCTGGGCTGGATGGCAGAAAGTGAGGAGGAATTAAAGAACCTTTTAATGAGGGTGAAAGAGGGGAGTGCAAAATATGGTCTGAAGCTCAACATCAAAAAAACTAAGATCATGGCCACTGGTCCCATCACCTCCTGGCAAATAGAAGGGGAAGAAATGGAGGCAGTGAGAGATTTCACTTTCTTGGGTTCCATGATCACTGCAGATGGTGACAGCAGTCACGAAATTAGAAGACGCCTGCTTCTTGGGAGAAAAGCAATGACAAACCTAGACAGCATCTTAAAAAGCAAAGACATCACCTTGCCGACAAAGGTCCGTATAGTTAAAGCTATGCTTTCCCCAGTAGTAATGTACAGAAGTGAGAGCTGGACCATAAAGAAGGCTGATCGCTGAAGAATTGATGCTTTTGAATTATGGTGCTGGAGGAGACTCTTGAGAGTCCCATGGACTGCAAGAAGATCAAACCTATCCATTCTTAAAGAAATCAGCCCTGGGTGCTCACTAGAAGGACAGATCCTGAAGTTGAGGCTCCAGTACTTTGGCCACCTCATGAGAAGAGAAGACTCCCTAGAAAAGACCCTGATGTTGGGAAAGATGGAGGGCACAAGGAGAAGGGGACGACAGAGGATGAGATGGTTGGACAGTGTTCATGAAGCTACTAACATGAGTTTGGCCAAACTGCGAGAAGCAGTGAAGGATAGGCGTGCCTGGCGTGCTCTGGTCCATGGGGTCACGAAGAGTCGGACACGACTGAACGACTGAACAACAACTTTTGTGAAGAAACCAGAAGCCTTTTTATTGGGTAAAGTGGGTCAAGAGATACCAAGAGAGGATAAAAGACTTTTTATGTATGCAACAACAGTAGCAAGAATTGTTTTAGCCCAAAAATGGAAACAACAAGAAGTGCCAACGAAAGAAGAGTGGCAGATGAAAATGATGGACTTTGCGGAATTGGCGAAGCGGGGAGAATTCGAAACCAGCATGATCAAGTATTCCAAAAGGATTGGAGTAAATTTATATGATATTTGAAAGATTATTGTAAGCAATTGACATCATTAGCAGGGTTGTCTGAGGACTTGTAAGGAGAAATTTTCTCCATTTCTATATTTATTTAAATTTCGAGGTATTTTGTAATGAGTATTGGAAAATGTATAAAATGCTATGATATAATGGTTAATTTTGAAAGTCATGCGCTGGGAGGGAGGGAAGTCAATAGGCTCTAATGAGCCAGAGAGGTAAAGTGGATAATAGTTATCTCTCGTTTGGATTACTGCAATGCGCTCTATGTGATCTTCAGATGAAGGGTGGTATAGAAATGATGGTGATGATGGTGATAATGATGATACAGCATAGAGCTATACTGTATTGTGTGCTTAAGGTCAGTTTGCTGAATGGGACTTTCCAGGGCGTTGGCTATGTTTGAGTTGCTTGATCCTCACTAGGGGCCTGTTCACATACCTTTAGATGCTCGAAGGCATCATGTGAGGATGCAATTACTGCATCTCCTCCTGTTGTTTCTCCTCCTCCTCCTCCTGCCTTGACCCTGTCATCCACACATCTTTCCTGCCTGCTATGCAGCAAAATTGGAGTCCTGCTGGCCGCAGCAGTTAGAGGAGGATGGCTGATGAAACAGGACAAGAAGTACAGCAGTTTTAACTTCACTTGTTATTTAAGAGCATTTTAAACTGTAGGCACTCTTTCTGGGTGAGGATTTAACAACCCTGGGGATTGTTGACACCCAGGATTAGGGTTCCATTGAATGTTCATCTGTGCACATTTTAAAGGTAAAGGGGTGGTTTTCAGGGCTATGTGAAATACTTCCCAAAACCCTCATAAAAGTGATTTTTTTTGGGGGGGGGCAGCTGTTTACAGCTACCGAAGCTCTGTTTCACCCTTCCATTGCTACTTCAATGGCATTGTCTTTTTGTGTGTTTCCATGTTTCCCAAGTGATCCCAACCTATTAGGGACCACACGAGGATGCTATGATGTCAAGGCATCACATAGTCCATCACAGGTGGAAAAGTGATGATATCTCCAAGGACAAATGAAGCCAAGGTTTTGCCCTCATTCTAATGGGACTTGACTGAGGAAAGGGGCGCATGCCGATTACCTGGGGAACTATGGGGGAAATGGCTGGACATGTGAAAAATTCACTTGAATTACCCCAATTCACCTCATAATTCCTACTGTCCACATAGCCAGTGTGCACCTCTAATACACACCACAAACATGACAAACCACAACAAAATAAAATAAAAAATAAAAAAAATCCTTCCAAGTACCACCTTAGAGACCAACTAAGTTTGTTCTTGGTATGAGCTTTCATGTGCATGCACACTTCTTCAGATACACTGAAATAGAAGTCACCAGACCCTTATATATAGTGAGAGAGTAAGGAGGGGTATTACTCAGAAGGGTGGTGGGAATGGGTGATTGACTGATGGGTGTGGAAAACCTGTAGAAGACTGTTACCGACTGCAATTAGTCCTAAAGGAAAAAGCAAGCGGTGAGATGGCTAAAGATAGCTTTGTCATGTATAATGAGATAAGAATCCAATGTCTTTGTTCAGACCAGGTCTCTCCATGGTTTTGAGTTTTGTAATGAATTGCAATTCAGCAACTTCTCTTTCCAGTCTATTTCTGAAATTCCTTTTTATTAAGACAGCTACTTTGAGATCTTGTATAGAATGTCCTGGCAGATTGAAGTGTTCTCCTACTGGTTTCTCTGTCTTGTGATTCCTGATATCAGATTTATATCCATTTATCTTTGGCGTAGGGTTTGGCCTGTTTGTCCAATATAGAGAGCTGAAGGGCACTGTTGGCATTTGATTGCATACACAATGTTAGAAGATGAGCAATTTAATAGTCCTGAGATGGTATGTTTGATGTTGTTGCGGCCAGTAATGGTGTTGTCCGGGTTTATGTGGCAGCAAAGTTGGCATCTGGGTTTATTGCAGCTGTGGTACCAGTGTCCATGTTGAGTCCTGTTGTTGTATTATTGTGGGTGAGGAGTTGTTTAAGATTGGGTGGCTGTCTGACAAACCACAGTGCAGGTTTCTTTTGATTCCATTTTTAGGGGGTTTGCCCCATGCAGAACTATTCTCTATGCATGAGAAGCAGTCTACAGAAGTTTATATTTGCAGATAGATGATCCTTGCAGGATCAAGGGGTGTTACCGTAAACACTCACCCCTGCGCCTCCCATTTGTGTGTCCTTCTGATGCTACTGCATCTTTGTGGATGATTTCCCCCCCAAAAAAATATTGTGTGGAAATGTGACACAGGACAAAGCACTGCATCTGGACACAGATTTCCCCTGTGATTCAAGAGGTAGTCACCCCTGCTTTTCTTTAGTTTCATTATCAGACCATAATTACTCTATTTGAGCAGGCATCCTTATTTCATTCAGAATACCCATCCACTCCAACCAGATCTATTTCAAATACATGTTGGTTTTCATTGCATTATTTTCAGCGTCACTATTATTGCTCCCTCAAACCCCCATCCCCCCACCCCCCGCATGCAGACGTTGGTTCTGCTTTTTCAGTTTAGCTGCCTGTGGTAGTGACACCATCCCACAGTAGCATAAACTGCAAAAGCAAACTGCAAAACACTTCTGCCAACCCAGAGACATACTTAACTATAGGTGAGTAATATATACAATAATTACATAAAAGTCACCAGTGGTATCCTAGGGATCTACTGTACCTTAAGGTTACCAGATTTTTTTCAATGAATCCGGGGACACTTTTCAACTTCAATGGATTTTGTATGGGGACTGATTTGTAAATCTGGGGACTGTCCCCAGGAAATGGGGACATCTGGTAACCTTACTGTACTTGCCTTTATAGGGGTTTTCTGTTTCAAGCCCAGTATTTTCTGCCCTCTAAGGGCCTAAGTGCACATTACACTAATTGAGTCACTTGTATTGTATCAGAATTTTACAAAATTTAAGCCTAGGCACCAATGGGAGCTTTTTTCTATTGCTAATTGGAGGGCTGGGTATCATGACAATAGTTGGTAATGAAGGGTTAAACTTCTCCTCCACATGTATGGTGGTCCTGATGGAAATTGCTCTTCTGCAGCAGATTATTATTATTATTATTATTATTATTATTATTATTACCCCATCTTTTGCCCCTGACAGAGACTCAAGACAGATAAAAACAAGAATGGCAACTCATTTAAAAAAACAATTAAACATTGTTAGAATTATAACTATATACATATATAAAATCAATTAAACCATTCAAATAATTACAGTTCCATCTTCTGCATGGCAGCCCTTTAGATATTTGAAGATGGCTATCATATTTCCTCTCAGTCTCCTCCTTCCAGGCTATATGTACCTAATTCCGTCAACATTTCCTCATAAGGCTTGGTATCCAGACTTCCTCTTCAGACCTGAAGCTTTCTGCATGACCTTGATCCCTAACCTGTCTTGCAAGGTACATGAAAAGAGAATAGATAAATAATCGTTTACATTTCTGAAAGCTTATGCAAATAGTGTAACATTTGCTTCAGTTATGGGGATAAGGAAATGTACAAGAATCCTCATATGCCATGCTTGTTTTAAATAAAAGCTTATGAATATTTTAATTACTGTCTTTTGGTTTCTGGTTTTAAATTTGTCTGTTTACTCCGATAGGAAAACACATAATACCCACTGCCAGGGGTATTGTGGTTATTATGCTGATTCTTCTCCTTCTGCTGTAGTTTGTAAGCTTACATATTGAATTACCTTCTCACTTCAGGAAAATGTGCTATGAATTTTAAACACAGGATAATCTTAGATGTCTAATCCAGGCTTCATAATGCATAATGATGTAAGCTTTTATTTCAAGATCAGCATTTCCAAAATGATTACCTCACATACGTTTTCCATCACGGATTGCCCATGAGATTCAGTTGCTCCTTATAAATGTCTACGTTCAGGACAGCATGATTACTTTTGTCTTTGAAGATGAAGAAGAAACTATTCCTCTCTGCCTGATCCTGGACCTAATCCTTTAATTTTGGTTGAGGAAGGGTCACCTCAGGATTGGAAAGGTTGAAGAAGGGTCACCTCAGAAAATTGGAGATATGAAAGGAACATTTCGTACAAAGATTACCACAATTAAGGACAAAAGTGGAAAGGACCTAACAGAAGCAGAAGACATCAAGAAGAGGTGGCAAGAATACACAGAGGAATTATACCAGAAAGATATGGAGGTCTCATACACCCCAGGTAATATGGTTGCTGACCTTGAGCCAGACATCCTGGAGAGTGAAGTCAAATGGGCCTTAGAAAGCCTTGCTAACAACAAGGCCAGTGGAAGTGATGATATTCCAGCTGAACTACTTAAAATTTTAAAAGAGGATGCTGTTAAGGTGCTACACTCAATATGCCAGCAAGTTTGGAAAACTCAGCAGTGGCCAGAGGATTGGAGAAGATCAGTCTACATCCCAATCCCAAAGAAGGGCAGTGCCAAAGAATGCTCCAACTACCGCACAATTGCACTCATTTCACACGCTAGCAAGGTTATGCTTAAAATTCTACAAGGCAGGCTTAAGCAGTATGTGGACCGAGAACTCCCAGAAGTGCAAGCTGGATTTCGAAGGGGCAGAGGAACCAGAGACCAAATTGCAAACATGCGCTGGATTATGGAGAAAGCTAGAGAGTTCCAGAAAAACATCTACTTCTGCTTCATTGACTATGCAAAAGCATTTGACTGTGTCGACCACAGCAAACTATGGCAAGTTCTTAAAGAAATGGGAGTGCCGGATCACCTCATTTGTCTCCTGAGAAATCTCTATGTGGGACAAGAAGCTACAGTTAGAACTGGATATGGAACAACTGATTGGTTCAAAATTGGGAAAGGAGTACGACAAGGCTGTATATTGTCTCCCTGCTTATTTAACTTATATGCAGAATTCATCATGCGAAAGGCTGGACTGGATGAATCCCGAGCCGGAATTAAGATTGCCGGAAAAAACATCAACAACCTCAGATATGCTGATGATACTACCTTGATGGCAGAAAGTGAGGAAGAATTAAAGAACCTTTTAATGAGGGTGAAAGAAGAGAGCGCAAAATATGGTCTGAAGCTCAACATCAAAAAAACTAAGATCATGGCCACTGGTCCCATCACCTCCTGGCAAATAGAAGGGGAAGAAATGGAGGCAGTGAGAGATTTCACTTTCTTGGGTTCCATGATCACTGCAGATGGTGACAGCAGTCACGAAATTAGAAGACGCCTGCTTCTTGGGAGAAAAGCAATGACAAACCTAGACAGCATCTTAAAAAGCAAAGACATCACCTTGCCGACAAAGGTCCGTATAGTTAAAGCGATGGTTTTCCCAGTAGTAATGTACGGAAGTGAGAGCTGGACCATAAAGAAGGCTGATCGCCGTAGAATTGATGCTTTTGAATTATGGTGCTGGAGGAGACTCTTGAGAGTCCCATGGACTGCAAGAAGATCAAACCTATCCATTCTCAAAGAAATCAGCCCTGAGTGCTCACTAGAAGGACAGATCCTGAAGTTGAGGCTCCAGTACTTTGGCCACCTCATGAGAAGAGAAGACTCCCTAGAAAAGACCCTGATGTTGGGAAAGATGGAGGGCACAAGGAGAAGGGGACGGCAGAGGATGAGATGGTTGGACAGTGTTCTCAAAGCTACTAACATGAGTTTGGCCAAACTGCGAGAGGCAATGAAGGATAGGCGTGCCTGGCGTGCTCTGGTCCATGGGGTCACGAAGAGTCGGACACGACTGAACGACTGAACAACAACAACACCTCAGGATAAGTTGTGTCTTTGTTGCCATGTTAGACGACTGCTTTGGGAAGATAGATGCAGTATACTTGTGTTTGGTCAAGGGGAAGCTACCTGATACTCTCCAGGTGTGCTGGGCTACAATTACCCTCATCCCTGATCAATGGCCATGCCTGCTGGAGCTGACTGGAGTTGTGGTCTAAGAGATCTGGAGGACACCAGGTTGCTTAATTCAAGGCCATTAACTCACTCTCTGGGAGACTTCTTGGCATAGTCAGAGATGCACAGTTCCCACTGAAAGACCAACTGGCTGGTTTTAAAATCCAAACGGGTGAAAGCTTGTGGGGTGGGCTTGCTAGTTGTGTCAGGCCATTGTGCCAAAAATGTGTCCTCAGGTTTATTTGTTCCTTTCACCTGATATTATTAGTTGTGAATAATCTACTTTGTGAAGAGTCCCATAAGTGCATGAAAGAGGAGAATTTCCTATTATAGTTTCCATAGCACATCATATTTTCCTACATGTACAATAAATGTTTTATGGCTTGGTCACCACTAACCAATAGTACAAAAATAATTGGTGGCAAGATAAAATATTCAGGTTGGTTTTTGGCCTGGTCTATTTCCAGTTCTAAACTCCAACCATATGTAGGAGGGAAGGGACAGCTCCATTGGTACCACAGTGTGAAAGAGACTGCCATATCTGGGTTGGCAACAAGAGGAAAGAGAGGATTAGCTTATATATAGAAGCTGACAGTTTATATGTATATAACACCAGCTATTCTGTATAGGAAATCTTCCAGAACTTTAAGGAATCCACCAATTTCCATTAGCCTCCAGGAGAAGAACTTCTTAACTTTTCCCCCACTCCTTGCAGCGAGGCGCAGTAACAGCAAGTCCAAATTTCAACAGAGAGAGATCTATCCATGATAATAGGGCAATAGTCACCACCACCCCGCCCTCCAAACCACCAGATCACTCACACTTATCTCTGTAATGAATACCTGCAATACATGGCTGTGATCTTCAAAATGTGCTTTGATAGCCCCATGGCTGTCATATTGGCCGTGAAGGCCTGAGCAGGCACAGACCGGGCAGAATCAATGCAGACACTGAAGTCCTCTTGAGACCAACGTCCTGCGGTTCTCCAGTTCCGTGTCAGTAAATTGCCTCCACCAGTTCAGTCTGTGAGGTTCTTGGGCAGCAAGGTGAATGATACACCACTGAGATCCCTGTCCTACACCTGCAACAAATGTAAAATATACAGCGAATCTGTTGGATTTGTTTCCTGGTGAGAATGATGGGATTTTTGCGGACATCTGCCCTGCCTTCCAGTTAACTATTCAATCTGGACTGTTGCTGTACAAAACACTCAGGCAAATATAAGAAATGTTAGGGACCCTCAGTTCATCTGCCCAGATCTGATGTACATCCAGTGAGCCACTTCATCTGATTGTTTTAATGTCGACTGAGCAGGTGTTGAGTAACACCACCACCAGATGGAAGGGAAAATCAACATGACTGCCCAAGATTTTACTAGGTAGCAGCTGATCAGGGAAGAGAGAGGCAAAATATCTTCCCCCTCTCCTGTGATTACATTGCCTGCCTCCCATTCCATCCCCTCCCTTCCCCTAGCAATAGCATCCCCTTGAACCTTCCACTCCTGTCCTCTTTCACCCATACACATGATTTTAAATATCCCCCCCCCCCAAGCCAACCACTCAATTGCACACAGGAGAGCCCAAAATGCACCCACCTATCCCATATTCATGGATAAATGTGAGAGAGTCCTACTTAGCAGGAGTATAAAGTGCTTGGAGAGTAAAACCCCAAGGGAAACTCCTCATTTAAAGTGCAAGGACTACAAATTAACAATAATGTTATTCATAATGCTTCATTAGTGAGCCTAATTAAGGACTGATTGTGCTATCACGGCATATGCATTTATTTTGCGATTTCTGTCCTGCCACAGGTACAGGGGCTGATTCCCAGAACTGGGGTGCAGAACTGTCATCATTGAATGCTATCTGAAGAAGTGTGCATGCACACAAAAGCTCATACCAAGAACAAACTTAGTTGGTCTCTAAGGTGCTACTGGAAGGATTTTTTTTTTATTTTTTTTTTGTTTTGACTATGGCAGACCAACACGGCTACCTACCTGTAACAGGAATCATTGAATGCTGTGATGGAATGCATCACAGTACCCACTGACATGCCCCTGCAAAAGAAGGATGAAAACAAGTCAGAGCTGGAATCTGCTGTGTTTGTTGCAGAAATTAGTTAAAGAACTCAGGAAGCAATTTTCAGTTCTGACCTTTGAGGAGATGAAAAGGCTAGTGAATGTCACCAGCCATTCTCCATAAACGTCAATGATGATTCTCAGAAAGATCTTCATTGTGCTATTATCACAACACCTGCTTGGCCATCCTTTCCAATCTAATTAATTGATTTGCTCCTTTATTTAAGCTAATAAACTAGCTGTCAGCCATTAGAACTGTGGATGAGGTAACTCTTCACAGGAAATATCAAGAGCTGTGCCATTATGTCATGTCTGCTTGGTGTCCTTATGAAGGACATTTCAGGAGAGGGGTGCTGAGAACTGGAACAGTAATGGGAAGGCCAGCAGTCTCAGAGGCCTAGGCAACCACTCCTGGCCTCAGCAGTATTTCCAAGCACTGCCCTGTGGGGTATTCTGAAGTTCCCATGCGTTGCAGATCTATATTTTCCTGAGGTAAATGTGACAGGTGGGTGACATCAGGTGTATTCTGGTGGAGTCTCATGAGAGGGCTGCACCACATCATATCAAGAATCTTTGAATACATTTCACTGGCTAAAACTTACTTGGTGGGAGAGTGATTAGGATCTGCATTCCAAAGAACCTTTCATGGAACAGACTGGAATTAAAGTCAAGTACTTTGCAAACATTTTGCACATCACTTAAGAGACTGTTTAGGCAAAAAACCCAGGTCACTCACTAGTATGGCCCACTGGTGGCTGAGAACAGCAATGCTGTGTTTTGGTATGTAAATAAAATAAATTGTTGGAAGAGTGCCTTGCTGCGGTGCCCGGATGAGACTGAAGACAGCTTGTGGATGGTGCCACTTGGCTAACTGATGTTGGTGCCCATTGGTGCAATAAATCTTTCGGTAACTCTCCCATCGTGGTCTGTATCCCATATTGAAAATGATAAGCAGATAGTGACTGCTTATCTCAGAGCCAAGTTGGCTCTATAGCTTCTCTTCAGCCCGACTCAGTGACTCAGAAGCAGTTGTTGCTCTCTTTGCCCCAAAGAGATGAAAGCATGCATCGAGATACCTGAAAAGATGCCATGCTATTGATCCAACGTACTGAGGAAAATGCCCTGTGGTGATTAGAGCGGCATGAATTTTTCATGATGGTGTCAGACGTCTTTGTTTGAAAGCTTCAGATTCAGCCCAAGGATTGCTCAGCTCTCCAGACATACCAGTATGCCTGAGGAAAATCGGTGGGTTAGCTTCTGAGTAAGAAAATAAACCCAGAGACTCAAAGAGTCCTCCAGACAGGGACTGGACTTCCTAACAAGGCACCAACAAGATACAAGTTCCTCCCCAGTTATTCTCCCATCATAGTTTGTGTACATGTTGATTGGATACAAAGGTTGTTTGTCTTGTGCTGATGGATTGTACTGGAGCAAATGGATGCCACCTCTCTCTCTTTTGCTTCCTCTGGTACCCTTTTTGGGTGTCAGAGAATGGTGTGAGCCCCAATGGACCTGTCCTCTGCCTCACATTCAGGCAGCTTTCCTCCAGAGCTGGCACATGATTGCAAGTCCTGCTGGCTTCCTCCATTATCTGTGTATGTATGAGTCTCTCCCACCTCTCACTGCTTCTGCCTACATCTGGATCAGAGGCTTCATGTGATGAGTCCTTGAAACAGGGGAAAAGACGCCTGCTGGAGTTGCATCCCATATGAACACAGAAAGCTGCTTCATACTGAGTCATACCATTGGTCTATGTGGTTCAGCATTGTTTGATTGGCAGCACCTCTGCAGTCTCTTGGACATGTCTTTCCTATCGTATGCTATCTAATCTTTAAGTTCTGCTTTGGACTATGTGTATTGGTTCATGCAAGTATACTAGTCAGAATCTCTCCTAAGTATATGTTCACAGATCAGATCAGTTTCTTGCTGAGTGATGTATGAAATGGCCCACATAAAACCTTTGCCAGAATTGCATGGTTCTTATATGCAAAGATTCTTAAGACTGCATGCATCATGAGCCCAAGTGCCTTGCAGTGTAAGCCAACCTTTAAGTGTGTGTGTGTGTGTGTGTGTGTGTGTGTGTGTGTGTGTGTTTTAATGATTTTATATGTTATGGATTGCATTTTACTCATGTTTGCAAGCCACTTGGTGAGGAATATTCTTGAAGAGCAGATTATGCATTCATATTATTAACAAGAACCTTTAAAGGCCATGCAAACGGATGTTTTTCAAAGATCTCAATCCCCAGTGTCCCTGGCTGGCTTTGATGGGACAGTTTGAGGTCAGCAAAATTATGAATTTCATACAAGCTGCGAATCCAGCACCCCTTGGGACCCTTCTACTCCCCTATCCAATTGTTTGAATAACTCATTCTGATACAATTTCACCGTGACACTGTTATCCTGGCCTTCAGAATTCCAAATTGACATCAGTTTGCCTCATCCCACCTTGACAGGCGTAATGGTGCTGCCACAGTATTGAATTAGCATCATTTTTGTTTTGACATTGTATTATGGTCTCCGCAGGCTGGAGTTGACGGCTTGAGAATGGTGTATAGAAATGTGACTATTTTCCTCCCTCCATGAGAGTGACACACAAAAAGTTCTGTGACAGAGGAGTGACTCAGGATGGAATGCACTTCGGGGTGTGTGTGTGTGTGTGTGTGTGTGTGTGTGTGTGTGAGAGAGAGAGAGAGAGAGAGAGAGAGAGAGAGAGAGAGAGAGAGAGAGAGAGATTTACGATCTTTACAGCATCATCCTAGATTTGTTTACTCTGATGTTGGTGCCTGCTCAGCTGTCTGTCTGTGTACTAACCTGGGCAAGTTCAAGTTACCTGGTCTCCCTTCATATGACTTTTTATCCAGACTTGGACTAGATTTAAACCAGATGGCCCTTCAAACAGAACTCGTTCAGGAAAGAAGCAGACATGTTCACTCTAGGTAAGAGCAGACGGCAAGTTACTTAGCACTTATGGACCAAGTTCACAGTAGCTCACTAGGTCCTGTGCAAGTTTCATGCTCAAACTGTATGGAATGCTCAATTAAACCAGAGGGTTCAGACTTATTAATTGCAGGGACCCCTGTTGCTGCTTTTAACCTCTTCCCATTGAAGAGGGCTAGGATGCTGCAGCTCACAAACTCCAAGTTAGCTTGTTAGATTGGATCCAAGCTTTGGGCTCAAACTATATGAGATGTTTCATTGCATAATTTCCAAACCCACCCCATAGTTTTTTAAAAAATTGAAGTGGCCTCTGAGACAACATTTGAGAGTAGCTACCAGTACATTAGTATAGTTATAAATGTGTTATAACACTCTGACACCAGATGGTGCTATAGAGCTGAAATAAAAACTCTATGAAATTTTCCATTGTGAGCTTTAAAACGGAGTCCTCCCCGAGCATTTTTTTTATAGCTGAGTAGATGCAGCCCAGGTGCAAATGGCTTCCACACCTGCCTTCTTGGCAGGGCACCCACAAACATTTTCAATGTGGAGTCTGGGACCCCTCAATATTTCACAGCTGGGCAAACTCCATCAGGCCCTCCCCTGGCTGGGGCAGGCTCCGTCAGGCCCTCCCGCTGCAACAGTGGGCTCTTTCTGAGCTCATCACAGCAGTGGAAGGGCCCATAAGAGCCCATGGCAGCTGCAGCAGGCCCCACTAGGCCTTTCAGAGGGCATACCGGGAGCAGGGCTGTCTTAAAGGGATCGGCCGCCGTGGCACGAGGATCCCTCGGCGCCCCTGGCGGGCCGCCTCTCCGCCCACCTCCCTCCCGCGCTGGCCGAACTTCAGGAGGGGGGTGGACGAGCGGGGGATGAGGGGCGTGGCGCTGCAAGCTGGCCACCCTCCGGAGCCCCAGCTGGAGTGCTAGGAAGGGCGCACAAAGCCCCGCGCCACTCCAGCACCACGCCCCATATCCCCCGAGGGGCGGCCAGCGCGGGAGGGAGGTGGGCGAGCGGGGGTGAGGGGCGTGGCGCTGGAGCAGCGCGGGGCTTTGTGCACCCTTCCCAGCGCTCCAGCTGGGGCTCCGGAGGGCGGCCAGCTTGCAGCTTGCCCGCCGGTGCACGAGTGCCCGCCCGCCTGTGGTGGCGGGGGCAGGTTGGGGAGGGGGCGCCCAGTATGCCGGCGGGCTCGCTGCACCACCCAGACCCTATGACGAGACAGCCCTGACCGGGGGTCCTCCCACTATGTGATGTCATGCCCAGCATGTGTGACATCATGCATGCATGCATCCTGGGCACACACAATGTAGGGCAGAACCCTGCGCACATGCTGGTATGTGACTGAATGTCACCTGGAAATGGCAATGGTCTAGAACTGCCCTGAATTCTATGGGACTCTTTCTTATTGACTGTAGGCACCCCTTTAGTCCCATCCCCCAATCCCTCTTTGGAAGCCTCTGACCTGATCCCCGTCTAGATAAAAGTTAAACACTCCCAGTTTTCTTATTCCTCTTTAAATCTCACTCACGCAAAGCAGCTACGTTTTGTCAGTGTAGGTTGAGAGAACTTATTTTGCCCTCTGTTTATTCCTGTCATCTTTGCTGATCTCATGGGAGGAGAGTTTCATACCAATTTAATTGGTATGAAAACAGTTGAAATATCAACCGTTGGGGTGCTCTCCCTTTGCAAAAGTGCACGGCACTTCCACAGATTCAAAAATAGAATGTTTACGTTGAAACAGTTAGTCGAAATAGCAGCATATGGAAGAGTGCATTTCTTTCTCCCCACCCCTTTTTTTTTTTTGCTAAAAGTACAGTGAATCATTCATTTTCTACTTGAGGAACTGGAGGGTAGTGGAGCCACAAGAACCTGACAGCCAACATACGATTGCCAATATTGTTGTCAGGACTGGTGAGGCAGATCTAGGAGGGGATAATTAATCTTACTCTTGTTGTGGTATCATCACAGACACAGATGAACCTGAAAGTGATAATAGAAGCACTCATAGTGTACCCAAAAGTACCTAGCCAAACCCCAAATCTTTGTGACTGTTCTCACCTTTGAGATTGTGGTAATCACATATCTGTCTCTGTCTCATTGGATAGAGCCATGTGAAAGCGGCTAACCCAGTGGTGTTCAAACTTTTTTCAAAGAGGGCCAGATTTGATGACCTTTTCTGAGGATTGAAATTGTTGAGCTTTTTAAAGGATTAAATAAACTGCCATAGGGGCCGGATTAAACCAACCAGTGGGCCGGATTAGGCCCCCGAAACTTTAGACATGCCTGGGCCAGTCACACACAGTTCAGTATTTGTGTGTGTTGGGGGGTTGAGGGGGGAAATGCAGGGGTACTTGTGGAGTCATCCTTTCTAATAGTGAATGTGGACAGTTTAGTCCCTATCAGTGAAAATAAGGGCCACCTAAAAACAAGACCGTGGTTTCTATACACTGTGGGGATTCTCTAAGCATGCAGAAGAATATAGGCTTAAGATAAGATAAGACCCTCAAACATCCTCAAAAGGACCTAGGAACTTCCGAGACTTACAGAATATTGATGGAAATAAGCTTATCTATAGAAACTGTCAGGTGTTCCCAATTAAGGGTTCCACCCACTTCCCCCCCCATGTCACTTCCATGTCTTGCAACCTGACCTCCAGCCACTGTGCTTTCTGTGCTGCCACCTTATCTGCTCTCCTTGACCTTGGGAAGATCGGATCAACACTTTCCAGTGACATTGAATCTGTTAACTCTCCCAGTTCTTCTTCTCCTGTCTCTCTCTCCCCCCCCCCAAGTTCTTCCCAACTTCTGTCTTCTGAACTATGTCCCTCTGCAAACCATTGTTCCAAATCTGTGCGGTCCCACTGCTCCTGGGAAGAGTCAGGATCCTGATTAGGAGCAGGGGGAGGGGGGAGGCTCCCACCATTCTTCCTCAGTGCCGCCCTCCTCCTCCTCACAGTCCCTGACATCAACTCACCCCATTGCTTTGGCATCACATTGAATGCAAAATACATGCTCTTGGCCAATCACAGCCATGATATAAATCCTGGATTTCTCATTTGTTTTCCATGACCTGCTCAACACTGAGAACCCATGGTTGGGAGGATATGTGTTATGAAGTTAACCTCTCCTCTCAACACTATACAGGGTTGTTTCAGGGAGGAAAAGAAAACTGACACTTTCACCCTTGCCCACTCTCCTGACACTCTCCTCCCATTATATAGCTGTATAGGAGATGTGGGGCATCATTGAAATGTTCCCCTTCCTACAAAGCACTTCCTACAAATTCGAGTTCAGCAGTCAAACAATGGAGAGGATGTGGGTGGAAGTCACAAACAAATGTGCCCTCAGAGTAGCTTCCAAAAATTCAATGAAGTAAAGGTTCATATGTTTGCATGATGCTAAATAGTACATCATTTGGCATCTCATGACTCAATGACATAGCTAAATATGTGAGCTGCTGTCTGGTATCTGAATTTGCACAAAATGATTTGAAAGTTCTGTTGAACTGAGATGGGTGTTTCACACATGCAAGGCATCATATGTTATGATGCTCTTCTCATGTATGTGCAGATGAGGGATAGGGACATTTTAAAGTAAACCTCCCCAACTCATACTAATTCCCAGTGCAATATGTGAATCAAAACACAGCTATCCTTTGAAATTTGCACTTCTCTGAAAGTTGTGATGCTGATCTCCAACCTCAAAAAGTACACATTAAGGGAAAGTGTGCATAAAAATGCACATGGTTGTGAAAATAATATTAAACCTTTTTTGCAAAATATTTTAAACAAAATTGCTTAAAATGTGTATAGATTAGAAGAAACATTCACTAAAATGCAGAAATGTGGCAAACTGAATTTAAGACTAGAAAAATGATAAATTGAGAGAAACCAACATTGACAGATTAGTCCATCCCTAATGTGAACTCATCTGTAGTTCTTTGGAAGAAAGTCGGAAATCCCAGGCCTAAGCTGAAGCCCCGGGACACTGTTAGATGAATTATTCAGAAAAATACTGAAACTTGCATAGTAAGAGTTTCTACAGTGTGTGGGAATGCTTTTTACACATTACAATATTAACCTTTGTTACAACCTTGCAAATGTGCAGATTTTCACTTTGCAAATAAGAGAACTAATAAGAAGTGACACCAAAGACATTAATCAACTTAATATTTGAATGGATCATGAACCTAGGTCTTAGTCCAAAAGTCCTGTCCACTGAATACATTGGCTCTGAGCTTTTAACACTGCAAATCTTTCTACGTATATTGATGTCTGGCTGGAAGACCATGCTGTTTCATAAATTTGTGACCTCTTTCTCATCTGCTATGTTCAGTTCACTGGAGAAATGGAACTGAGAGATGATTTTAAAAAATCCTTTTTGCAGGCAATCACATTGTCAATTGGCTTTCTTTTCTTTTCGGCTCATCAGATGCATATACTGGAGAAACTGAAAGCTATTCAGGTTTATCATTGCTATCACCCAGCAGATGAAGTGTCCATCTTTATCCTCACTTGACCTACTGTCTCCTCCCTAAAAAGAAGAAAAGAAAGAAGTTAACCTTCTGAGGTGTTAAAAAATTGTGTCGCTTTGTTAAACTTTACCGTTTTTTCTATTGGCATCATGAGAACATCATACATATTTCTTTATTGTACTGTCTTCGAAAGCCCAAATGCTCTTGTTAAGACTAAGGATTTTTTTGGCAATTTTTAAAAGTGACTTCTCAACTATCTATAGTTCAAATCTGGAAGGCCTTATAAGGACTAACCCTGGACTCATGGCCCAAAAAAGTTCGGCAATTGGCCACCACTGAGAAATTATTCACAAATCAAAAGTGATAAACAGAAAATCAGACAGATTGCATGTGCAATATGGTGGCCATTCATTCACTCAACAAATGAAACTGGTATTAAATTTAAACTCTTCAAATCTTCTTTGCAGATATGGCTACCCTGAACAGCATGATTTGAACTAGAGTTTTCCTTTGGAATGTTCCCTGGTGGTGTCCTTTGTTGAAATCAACCCCCCATTTGGGGAGGTTCTACATTTGGCTATTTTGCTGGTGGAATATAAGCCCTAGTTCATGAATAGAAGCTTCAATGTAGACTCACCTTGAATGGATTGGGGGTTCCCCTATTCCTGAGGATTGCAGGATGGACTTTAACCATTCCCATCTGGCTAAGCTAATGTAAAGAAGAAGAAGAAGAAGAAGAAGAAGAAGAAGAGGAGGAGGAGGAGGAGGAGGAGGAGGAGGAGGAGGAGGAGAAACCCTCAGGGCCTAAGTGTGACAGTTGATCAATAAAATGAAGATTCCCAGGAGCCCAAAATATCCATGCACAAAGAAGGCTGCCTTCAATATCCTTGGTGTGATTCATTTGCCCTGCCCCATTCCTATCAGTCTCTGTCAAGGGTAAGTATCTCCATCACATCCCTGCACCTGTGCATTTGGATCATTCAGGCAGTTGTAGAGATACAGCATAATAATGTTGGGAAAGTGGTGTGAGGGCACCTTCTCAGGCAAGGCAGATCTAATTGAAGTTGGGGGAAGCAACCTTTAAGCTTGTTCCAATTTGAATTGGGATTCATGCACTGCTTCCACCATTTCCTAGTAATCCGTGCTTGCAAATGACGGGAGTCCTCTTTGGGGCGATTTAAAGTTCATTTGAACACTTTAAAAACCCCAACATTTCTGAGCACTTAGTTGGAAAGTCTGAATCAACCCAAATTATTTGAGGGAAGGAGGAACAGGCAAAGTGTATTAATACCTTTGCGTTTCTGTGTAAATCACTGCTCCAAGCTATTTCTAATCAATAAAAGTACGCAGAACAGTAACTCACGCAGAAACACAGGGGAAAAGTTTCACTGTGGTTGAGAACATCTTACTCTTATTTATTTTTTGGAATCTATAGACCACTTAATTAAAAAAAAAAAAACCCTGAAGTAATTTACGTAAAGCAGTATAAAATATTTATAAGGGAATACCAATAAAATCAGCAGACTATAAAAACAAGTTGACACAATAAAATGATCAAAATATAGATAAAATCAACAGAGTTTCTTTAGGCTTAGCTGAAGTTTTTCAAAACTGTTAACCAAGTAGCCCGTTAAGCAAAAGGATTTTTGTTAATTCAATTCATTTACATGTTCAAAGGGCCAAGAAACCTCTTTGCATATGGGCAAGACTGCAATCACAAAAGAAGATTTTTATTTTATTACAAAAAAGGAATATTAAGTGTGAAGGTCTATAGCTTGGCCAGGAATAAGAAAATATTGATTGTACTCGTACCGGGTGCTACAGCAGTGGTCTTTGGCACACACGCAAAGCATTGGATTGGTAGTTGTTGCTTTCTCCAAACCTAGTCAGAAGTATGTGGATTGGATTAAAAATCTACATTGCTAATTAATTCACATCTTATATCAAGAGAGGCAGAGTCAAAGGGAGGAAATTCAGTAATGGCAGAAGTGGGCTTAGCATTCACTGGTTACATGTGCACCCATTTATGGAAAACAATGGAACAGCTGTTTGGCAGCATACTCTGTGACTTGCCAACAGAACTGAAATGAATGAGACTTTTGAATGAGATTCTGCAATGCATGAATAAAAAGCTCACGTGAGCTTTTTGGGGCATGTCTTGGTTCATATTTGTTCTCCATGGATCTCCCTTTGTGATTGTTTAGACTGTTTAGGCAGCCTGTATTCATTCACCATAGTTCAGTACATAGTTATGCACATTTTGAAATTACTGTATTGGCCCGAATATAAGCCGCACTTTCCCCTCAAATTCCAACTGTGAAAAGTTAAAGTGCAGCTTATATTCATGACCTTACGGTATGCAGCCAGGAGGGCGGGGCAAACAGCGCCAGGAGCCCCCGTGTGGTCCCCCATCCTCTCCTCCAAGGCTGGGTAGGGAGAGTGCGAGGAAGGGGATAGGTTGCTGGTAAATCGGGTCCTCCATTAAAACAGGGCACGTGTTGCGGTGTGACCTGCGGTGTTGACCTTACTATGCTGTCGTGTGTCGTCTGTCGTTGGGACAGGGGCACGGTAGGAATTTTCCCCACTTGGCTGATTGGCTGGTGCCATTTGGGTTTTGCCTGTCGCGTAGCAACTAGTCACAACTTGTAAGTTGTGGGTAGGCTCTAGTTCAGGTGATAGGCGTGGCACGTGATGTGGCTACGCCTATGGAAATGCAGGATATTCCGGTACAGCAGGCATGTCCAATAGGTAGATCATGATCTACCAGTAGATCACTGGACATCTGCGGTAGATCACTGGTAGATCATTGGCTCCTCCCAAAGAAGCTGAACAACTGTGGCTCCCCTAAAAAAAAGCTCAACATTTTACCTCCTCCCTGAAAAAACTCAACAACTTTGACCCAACCCCCCCAAAAGGGGGTAGATAACTGCCAGTTTTTTACTCTGTGAGTAGATCACAGTCTCTTGGGAGTTGGCCACCCCTGTGGTACAGGAATCCACGGACTCAATGGTTTGTCGGTCCCCAAAAGGTGTCCGGCCAGTGGCCGAGTCCCGGGGACATCAGAACAGCTGTTTGGTGAACCCTCCATCAGTTGTCCCTGATGTTCATCCTTGTCTGTCCCACGAATGTGGCTCTGGGACAGTGCTGCCTGCAAGGAGCAGTGAGGAAGGGAGTGGCTTATATTCGGGTATTTTTTCATTTTTTCTTTCGCCTCCTACAATTTTAAAGGTGCAGCTTATATTCAGCTCAATATGGTAATAGGACTTCATCAGCGTTATACATTGTGGTTTGTTGCTTATCCTTGAAAGCAAGATTACATTTTAGTGGTATCAGTATATAAAGAGAAGATGCACAGTAAAGAACATTTCCTTCATATAAAATAGGACTGAGTTCCAGCAATTCTACATCTGCTTAGAAACTACTTACAACCCATTTCATGATCGTAATGTGGTAAAAAAAAAAAAAAAAAACATTCATGCAAAAAAAGAAAGACCCCTCCCAAGTGCCAATTAACTTTTTCTTTTTAGTAATCTTATGTTTCTTTTGCTAGAAGCATAATGTAAGCTTTTTAATCATAGTTAAAAAACAAATCTTGGTGTGCGCCCTAAGAGATGTTTTGCATAGGGTCACCAGGGACTCATACCTGGACGAAGATTAGTCAACAAGAACTTTCATTCTTTTTAGCAATTCCTTTTCGGGCAGAGGGGACACAGAGTGAAGGACATAGAGATCAAAATCAAAAGTAGCCAAGGATTATGGATGCCTGGAGCTAGCAAAGGGAGCAGGCAACGCTGGATAATTATTCTAATGAGATTTCAAAATTGTAATTTCCCTTCCTTGAGACAACCTCAGTGCTTAAGCCTTGTGGCTATTGTAACCACAGCCTCCAAAAAGGGTAATTTGATCTTCAAAAGGAATTTTTGCTCTTGATTAGAAAAAGGCTTCAGCTTAATAATTTAGGATTGGCCTTAGTTATTAGCCCTCTTCACCTGCTACTCATGTGTAGAGGAAAAGCATGTTGAAAGGACCCAGTGTTTTCCTTCACTCTCCAGAGTCAGGCTCCTGCTCACCACTGTTACATTGAGTATTATGTTTGCCACGGGCAACCTTCTTTTTGAAAAGAGCTTCCCTGTATCATTCGATGTTTTTTATGCATTTAATGTAATACGTCGTTGAACTCTCAGTATTGCTAATGATGGCAAAATCAAATGCAGTGAAGGTAAGAGAAAGGTTCTGGTTGTCAGTTGTTGCATCTCTGCCGCATCGGACAGCCCTTCCATTCTCACCTCTGTGACAGAAATTTAGGAGGCATTCATCATAAGATCCAGAGGGTGAGATCCATGTGGAGTGTGCCGCCTTCCTTAGTTCAGTACACATTGTTCTTCCTTGCCACCATGTCCTTAGGAGCCAGATCTATGAGATTTGTTGGTCTCATTCACAAGATAAGATCACAGAAGTCACTTCACAGACAAGTCTAATATGTCTTTTTGAATAGGCTTGAACACTCACAGCTGGCTCAGTTCTTGACTCATAAATGCTGCATTTTGTTCCACAGCTCCCCTTCTGCTATTTCTCTGTGACACATGTGTATACTCGTTCACACTAACACACCCACACCCACATAAATGTCTGAGTTAAATGGCCATAAAGCAAGGAATATATCATGTCATCAGATTTCACTTTGGAGCATCTCACAGCATATGAAGAATGGGAGGGCAAAATCTATTTACAAATACAGCTTAACAGCACAGGTTAGCAGAAAACAGGAGAGATCTCAATTGCTTGAATTTCCCTTCTCTCGGCATGCGGATCAATGGCAATCAGATGCAACATGTGTCTCTTTGGTGTTTGTGATAATTCTGTCAAGTTCCAGTGTATGATCCTAGGAAAAAAGGGCAGACAGGGGATGCACTGAACAGAAATCATTGTACATATACTTGTCCAAAAGAGTGTAGAAGTCCAGAGGTCACTGTATGTATTTTAAAAATTGTTTTGACTCCCATATGCATAATGTTGTTGATATGTAAGGTTACTACACACATGACACAGGGCAGAGAAAGATTGGCAGGTATGAGACTTCTTGCTGATTTTATTTTATTTTTAAAAAGCTGGCCTGAGAGGATATTCTGTTACTTGTGAATTAATGAAATGGGCTGTGTTCTCAAAGGCACACACTCTTCTCTGCCTTGGGTTTCTAGGCTGTTTGAGTTTACCTCTCCTTCTTCATTTCTTTCCTCCCCCTCTCCCTTAATTTAATTGGCTCATGAATTGTGCTCAGGCCCCTGAGGCAAGAACAAATCTGCTAAATACAATGTTATGTGGCTGGAAATAATAATAAAAAGGAGTCTGTTTTCAAAACTGCTCCAGAGGATACATTCACGTGATCAGGCACATTATCAAATTACTGCATGGTGAAGGAGCCTAGGAATCTGCCTTATACTGAGTCAAACCAATGGTTCATCTAGCTCAGTACTGTCTACACTGATTGGCAGCAGCTCTCCAGGGCTTCAGACCTACCTAAAGTATTGGAGATTGAACCTCACACCTTCTGCATCCATAGCAGATGCTCCACCACTGAGCTACAACCCTCCCCCTGCATAAAGAGTTGCACTTGGAGAATGAGTTTGTGATTAATATATAGGGTTGTCTGTTCATAACTATGGTTTTGTGAGTCTCAATACTCTAGAATTTTATAGATGCTGTGGGGTTCCAAAAGCAAATTAGGTCAAAATTTGTGGTGACAGGGTTGCACCTCTTCACTCATCCCAGGTTATTATGAGGACTGCGATACTGCTGTAAGCAGGGGCTAGGCTTTTCCCAGGACAGGTCACCCCAGCTTTGACCTAACATGGTGATAGCCCCTGCCCTTGTTACTCATTTACTTCCAGTCTCACTACACTGTGAGTGGTAAAGGTACCCCTGTCCGTCTGTTCCGCAGCCTCAGCTTTTGTAGCTGGAGACAGGCAGGTGGAAAAGGCCTGCAAGGAAGGGAGCACATCTTCAAGTTCTCACAGCCAAGATGGTCTCTACCCATGTGCAGCAGATTCACAGGGCTAGAGAGTCCCATGATTGAGCTCACCCCATCTTACCTCTGAGCGCTGGGTGAGAGGGGTGTGTCAACCATTGATACATCTTCATAGTTTCCATTAAGTTATGAACCCCTTGCCTTGCTTATGTACCTTGAAACCTTGACTTCTGGAGCTTGGTGCTTGCTGCTGAGCTTGTACCACTACTGGCGTGACTAAATACCTCTTTCTTACTTTCTACATTTGCTGCCTGAAGGCCACATTCCCACGTGATAAGCGTCTGGGGGGTCATATGCCAGTCGGCAAGGCTAGAGGCAAATATGGGAAGAGTTGAATTTTACCTTTCTACTGCAGGCTGGTTTCTACGCATCCTCTCCATCTTCTGTCCAGGCAACCAAGAGGTATTAACAGATTCCCAAGGTCACATTCCAGCTAGGCACAAAACACTTAAGGAAGATGCATAGCAGATAAGGCAAGGGTGCGGTCTGAGAAGAGATTTTGACTTGGTGAGCTCCCAAAGACCAGGTGTCTGAGATTCCCCATCGCTGTCTTATATCCACCCTTAAATAGTTCTCAAGGCCAATCTGAGGATTTATTTCCTGAATTTGTCATCCTTAGGGTTCCTCAGGTACTTTTCTCATTTCGTTCAAATATCAGCCATCATGTTTGTGACCTTCATTTCAGTTGGGGACTGAATTAATCACAATATTGTGGTTGATGCAATAGTGCTGCTGTTGTCCTGTTAGCTCTGTTCTTGTGATTTGTTGCCTTCCCTCGCGTGTTATTTAGAACTCAGTTCAGCCTCTCCATGTACCAGCACTAGTTTTTCTGAGAACCACAGTAAAAAAAGAAAAAGAAAAAAGTGCCACTTGAAGTGTTGAGCAATTGCTTCTGTAAATCATCTCTTGCTATGCTTCATGATCAGTTTACATGCGGTTAAGGTTTCCTATTACCAGTTTGTGACTAACAGTGTTCAGGATTGTTTTGTTCCAGCAACGAAAAGTCTCTGTGACTTTTGAAGAAGTATTAAGGTAAAAGTAAAGGGACCCCTGACCATTAGGTCGAGGCGCGGACGACTCTGGGGTTGCGGTGCTCATCTCGCTTTATTGGCCGAGGGAGCCGGCGTACAGCTTCCGGGTCATGTGGCCAGCATGACGAAACTGCTTCTGGTGAACCAGAGCAGCGCACGGAAACGCCGTTTACCTTCCCGCCGGAGCGGTACCTATTTATCTACTTGCACTTTGACGTCCTTTCGAAATGCTAGGTTGGCAGGAGGAGGGACAGTGCAACGGGAGCTCACCCCGTCACGGTAATTCAAACCGGCGACCTTCAAATCAGCAAGCCCTAGGCTCTGTGGTTTAACCCACAGCGCCACCTGTGTCCCATTTTACAAACGTGAAAACAGGTTGCCCAAGGGGTGCAATGGGGCTCTCAAAGTTGCTGCATAATTTATTTAGTGCTAGTTACTGTATATGACCTCCAATATTGGAATAGCATGGATGTGTTTAATCCAGCTCAGAGCCTCAATTCAAGGCTGATTTAAAAAAACAAAAACAAAAAAACAAATGGGTATGCTATGAATGTGGTTCAATTACTCTGTGCTATGTAGTCAAGGGATCAGGCGCCTCCTTCATGCTGCATGTAGCTTGTAACAGGATCCCACACTTGCTGCAACTGTCTCCACCATACAGGGGTATTCTCAGATTTTTCTCTTTGTGGGGAAATTCCGATAGGAGAAGAAAAATTCCCAGCAAAATCCAAGACTGGGCCCTGGCCATTAGATACATACAACAAAGCTGCAAGCCTATGCACTCCTTGAGAGCCAGTGTGGTGTAGTGGTTAAGAGTGGTAGACTTGTAATCTGGGGAACTGGGTTTGTGTCTCCGCTCCTCCACATGCAGCTGCTGGGTGACCTTGGGCTAGTCACACTTCTCTGAAGTCTCTCAGCCCCACTCACCTCACAGAGTGTTTGTTGTGGGGGAGGAAAGGAAAGGAGAATGTTAGCCGCTTTGAGACTCCTTCGGGTAGTGAAAAGTGGGATATCAAATCCAAAACTCTTCTCTCTTCTTCTTCTTCTTATCTCAGGGAAAAACTAGAAACACCATCTTTCTCACAATTAGCAAATGCATGAATTGCCTATTAAAAGTAAATTGTAGGCTCAGAGAGCTCAATCCCGAGCGGGACCCTGGTGTGGGGGACCCTGTTATTGTCAGCCACCCAAGAAGTAGTGTTGGCAGGAATGAGTTCTGCCCTGGTGGTCCTGCTCTGGTGTAGGGGAGGGGAGAGTTGTTGGGGGGCATCATTGGCACCAATGCCAAGTGCTGTCCTCTTCCAGAAGACTGGCACTGATCCTAGACATTGGGACTTTTACTTGCACACCTATTTCCTCCATACTTTATTCTTTGTCTTTAGGGAGGGAAAGCCATTAAAAACCTCGAGAGCATTTAGGTACCCAGTTTAGATCATCTGCTGCTAGGATGGGAATATGCAAATGCTGAAACATGAGTAAATATTAAGATGACAGCAATGAAATTGGTGATGTTACAAGAGCAAAGGAAATGAACTGAAAAAAATGTCTTGCTCTGACAAGAGTGCTTGAAAGCCAAGCGATTATTTGCACTCGGTTGTTCCGAACAAGGACATTACCGTCACATTGTGATTTACAGTAATTTGGTACATCCCCTCCACTCTCTAATTAAATCCATAGCCACACAGATCTAAAGCTAATTGAAGCCATTCTGACTGACAGATTTGTCTGTAACAGGTTTTCAAAGTGGGCTTTTGATATGCAAGCTGTCCACAATGGCCTTAACAAATAAGACTATTCTAAGAGTTGCCTCAATATCAGAGGAAATGTAATAACCACTAGTTCCTATTTCAATTACATGTTGCAGCTCCAATGTTTAAATCACTAAAATGTTCCGAGATCTACTTTATTCAATTCCTTTTCATTCTTTTTCTTTTTTTTGCTGAGCAAAACTCCACCTTCCCTCGATCCTCACAAACTTTAAAAAAGATAAACACATAAAACCTTATAGAAATATATATTTGTCATTAGTCACATGAGTGCTGTTCAACAACGACAAACTTTAATTAGCAAGTATGTTTCTTCATTTGACTGTTTTTAATGTTTCTGTATTTTAGATACTGTATTGTATTACTGTAAATCACTTTGGGACTTTTGGTTATAAGAAGCAATCTCATAATCTCAGTGATATATGAAACCCTTTAATTTATAGTCCTTTTACTACTTAAGCACCCTTTTACATCCACCCCCCCCCAACCTAGACTATCTTGTAATTTCACTTGACTCTTTATAGGAAAACCAACACAGCTCTGTGTGTGTGTGTGTGTGTGTGTGTGTGTGTGTGTTTTACACTATGCTCAATATTTGCAGATGTGCTGTTATGGGACTTGAAATTGGCTCTGTGCCACTTAGGCACAATACTCTTGCAAGTTAATGCTGGGTACAGCATGTTTCCATTTCAGTTGCCTCATTCTTAATTCTGTTTCCTGTGGGAGTGAGTATGGGCTGCTCCTGTGAACTGTTAAATGCATGGCAGATGCTGTGATGTAAACTGTCTCATAGTATCATTTCATGAGGCGATGTGCTGGATGTAGGATTGTTTTTTTTTTTTTTTAATTTGGAACCCGAGGACTTGGGTTTCTTAGGGATTCAAGTGAGGAGATGTTTTGTCGTTGCAATTTGAGTGTTTACAAAAAGCTCACAGCACACACTATCGTATCCCAGCTCCCTCTTTCTCTGCCCAATCCAGAAATCTTGCTTTAAACCCAGGGGAAGATTCAAGTAGAAATGGCTATGGGCATTTAGAAGGCCCTTGTTGCTCACTGGTGGTGCTTCTGCTTGAGAAATATTTGCATAAGCCCATAAAGCTGGAAAAACTAAAAAAAGCACCCCCATATTATGCCACATGGCAAAGGACCTTCTTTATGCTGGCACCCCATTTAAGGATCATCCCCCCTTTCTGAGTTATGGCTGCCAGCCATGACGCTTATTAGGTTTTAACAGTGCTAGGAAAATTATTTTTGAAAAGGAATTACTTCAAGTTTAACCTGTCCAAAAAGGAATTAGATCCAATTCCAGTTTGCTATTTTACAAAACAAACTCGTTCAATTAAAGTTTATCTTCAGCAGCAGCAGCCCCCCCCCCATATTTCAGCAGCATAGGGTTCTAAAGTAAATCAAAGACCACACACTTGTAATATGATGTTAGGCAGAATGTCAACTGGTGAAGCTTTCCCTATATTTGTATTTCCATTCTAGAAAAGGCTTACTCTGTTTAGTTTGTTCCAGCCACAAAGCTGTTAAAGGCACAAGGCACCATCCCCACACCCTGCTTCTTGCTGCAAGTTGCTCCTGTTAGAAGACAGTGTTATTTCTTCAGCAGGGAAGATATAGGAAATGCCTCCTTTTTCTTCCTTCTGATTGCTTAGCAACAGCAATTAAGTAACTAACCTTCTGTATCTGCCCAATAAACCTTAGACACTTCCCTCCACATTTTGCTTCCTAACTCTCTCTCTCTCTCTCTCTCTGCAATTGACTTCCCCAACCCCCCCCCCCCATGAAAGCTGAGTCCACGGGCCTTGCTCAGGGTAGGGAGGAAATTAACATGAAGATGAAATAGAAATCATTAAAATTTTGACCCCCTCCCAAAATGAACTTTATTTCCATTTAGTTCACCTAACAATTAGGGAAACTACTTTCAGGTGCAGTTCAGAGATCTTTGACTTGGTTCAGAGAACTTTGTTCAAATGAACAAGTTCATTCCAAGCACCTTTTTTTGCCACAATGTATTCATACATAGTGAATTCATTCATTCATTGGGAAAGGAGTACGACAAGGCTATATATTGTCTCCCTGCTTATTTAACTTATATGCAGAATACATCATGTGAAAAGCTGGACTGGATGAATCCCAAGCTGGAATTAAGAATGCCGGAAGAAATATCAACAAACTGAGATATGCAAATGACACAATTTTGATGGCAGAAAGTGAGGATGAATTAAAGAACCTTTTAATGAAGGTGAAAGAGGAGAGTGCAAAAATATGGTCTGAAACTCAACATCAAAAAATCTAAGATCATGGCCACTGATCCCATCACCTCCTGGCAAATAGAAGGGGAAGAAATGGAGGCAGTGAGAGATTTTACATTCTTGGGCTCCACGATCACTGCAGATGGTGACAGCAGTCACAAAATTAAAATATGCCTGCTTCTTGGGAGAAAAGCAATGATAAACCAAGACAGCATCTTAAAAAGCAGAGACACCACCTTGCTGACAAAGGTCCGTATAGTTAAAGCTATGGTTTTCCCAGTAGTGACGTATGGAAGTGAGAGCTGGACCATAAAGAAGGCTGATTGCCGAAGAATTGATGCTTTTGAATTATGGTGCTGGAGGAGACTCTTGAGAGTCCCATGGACTGCAAGAAGATCAAACCTATCCATTCTGAAGGAAATCAGCCCTGAGAGCTCACTGGAAGGACAGATCCTGAAGCTGAGGCTCCAATACTTTGGCACCTCATGAGAAGAGAAGACTCCCTGAAAAAGACCCTGATGCTGGGAAAGATTGAGGGCACAAGGAGAAGGGGATGAAAGACGATGAGATGGTTGGACAGTGTTCTCAAAGCTACCAACATGAGTCTGACCAAACTGCGGGTGGCAGTGGAAGACAGGAGTGCCTGGCGTGCTCTGGTCCATGGGGCCACAAACAACAACATTCATACAGATAATTTTTAATGTACTAGTTTTGGTACCTGGTTAATTGTTGCTATTGTTGCTGTACTGGCTTGCTGTTTTCATTTATTATATGCCCTTATTTTTTAGGATTGTTAGATATCGCTCTGTTTGTTTGATTTTATGGTGTTTTATTGTACCCCATCCCAGATTCACTTGTGAAGGGTTGATAAAACTATTTAAAACAAACATACAAACACTAGTTATTCAAATGTGAGGGTTTGTTTTGGGTTTTTGGCATATCTGTTATGAACAGGCAGTAGCAACTATTTTATTTCCAATGCTCTGCTGTTCTATAACATAATTAGCTTCTCTCTGCCATGCTCTGATATTCAAAACGCCACTGTGTTGAAGCTCAATATTTCATAGTTTCATAATCCCTAGCAGCCAAAATCAATTTCTACCCTAGTTTTGCTGGGAGTTAAAGAGACATCTAAACGTCTAGAATTTATAGCATGACTATAGAAACAGCAGAAAATCTTGACACCTTATTGCAGGAACATAAGGAGAAAATGCAAATTGTTTGATTAAATGCAAGAACACATCAAAACATGTTAGCCAAAATATGCATGGTGTGATGTAATGTTATTTGCATATTTTAGATTTCAGGGCCTTACACCTTACCAAGATGTTGCTACTGCTTCTCAATACTCATTGCAAGGAATTATTCCATGCATATTTTTCTGATTGGCTTCATACATTATTCGCATCAATTTCTACTGATATTTTCACAAGTGAGTTTTGCCTTCAGCAGTGTGTGATTGTGACAGTAAAATTATGTACATGACTTTGCATCTCCTTTCTATCTCTTTGGCTCTGGAAATCGGGAGAGTAGGTAGAACCTTAATATTGCATTTTGGCAAATCTGCTCCACTTGCCAGTGGGGAGGAATTGTGGTGGACCACGTGGCCAGTGGCCACCCACTCTCCTCCGGGGGCGGAGGACAGAGTCCTTGCCATGTCCTTGTTCCTGCCAGCTAATCCTCTGGCATGGGTGTGGCGTGGCCTGGCCCCATTTAAACCAAGGCATGAGCCTGGGAGTGTCCTCTTGGTTTGCTTCCTCGATCTCCTGCCCACCCTCCCTATTTTCAGGTTTTTACATTAGCCTTGCTATGGACCTTGGTTGGTTTCTGTTGAGGGGCGTGGCAGGAATTTTTCCACTTGGCAAATTGGCATGGACCATTTGGTTTTTGCCTACCTCATAGCAATTGTCACAACTTTGTAAGGTTTGGCAGTTAGGCATTGGTTGATCTTGTGGTGGGAGAGGGAAGGTGTGGCCATCACCTGCCCCTCGAAGCTTAAGGGTATTCCGTTAAACAAATCCGGGGTGTGTGTGGATCTTGTCCGAAGCCCGGGAAGGGGCTAGGGCCATGCCACAACCCCATCGGGAACCCAGGGGGAGCTCGAGTTGGTTTGCATCGACGGGGCTCCCCCTACTGGTGGTTGACCCTTACCAGACTCCCTGCATGACAGGCAGAAGTCAGATAAAGTCGGGTCAATTCCAATGCCTAAGCCAGTACCACTCACTTCCTGTAACCAATAAAATTTTGGCCTAAATTTGCCCAATATCCATTAACCTAATATCCGTGTCCTTGTGTCTTATTCATCAACGAGGGGGTGGCTTTGGGGTCTTGACACGCAATGCATTCTCTGTTATCTCTTATCATGGTGTCAGAGATGCTTGCAGATATAAAATATCAAGGAAATCCTTCTCTCTTCACATACAGTACTGTATGGTTGGGGGTGCAGATCTACAGACCTATGGTTGGAGCTTCTGTGTGTGAGCACATTTGCTCACTTTTCTGGGTTCTGAGGCTCTCATCACAGGGCAGCCCCTGTTACTCTGAAAAGCTCCTCTGTAACCCCTTTTAACCTAAGAAGCTACATTCAGAGAGAAAACTGTGAGAGGCATGGTGCATTCATTAAAACACTTGGATACACAGATAAAAATGAACTCTTTTCCTAGCCCACATTTTTAATTCTGCTTTGAATATAAAAATATATTTTAAAAAATTACTCTTACCAGGAAGAAAGCACCATTCTATCTTGTGGGACTTAACTCCAAGTAAACCTATTTAGGAACAGGCTGCAATAATGGAGGCATGAAGGCATGTAAAGAACATCCCTTGAAAACAGGCAGTTTCATTTTAATGACCCAGCCAAAGCAAGTTTTTCTATAAAATGAATCTCACGCACAAGCACTCCTCCTTGGATTTATGGCCTTTCCCACAGTAGAAAATTAAGTACAGGTATATTGTATTGCAAGAAGTACAAAAGATGAGTTTTCCAGAGGTGTGCCATCATGATGTTAACACAGAGATGTCAGAAATAAGAGAGCAACCTCGTTGTCTCTAGTAAAGTGGTCACATGCTCACAAGAACAAGAACATCCTCACTAAGCATCCCATTCCCACATGCACTCCAGTGTGAGCATGAAGCTCATTTGCATGCATGAAGCTTTCATCGCATTTTGTAGTCAAGCACTTGCGTGCCAAGTCCCCATGACCCGCAGTTCCCTATTGCATAAATAAACACATGGAAAAGTGGATTATGGGTTCAGATAGGCTACAACTTTATTGGTTACACATGTGAGCAGCTTGGCTTAGGCATTGGGTGAAGCCAGGCTATATGTTGACTCCTGCCTGTCTGCAATGAGTCCAACTAAGGGTAAACCACCAATAGACTTACATCAAATAAGGGCACCCCGAGGGGTCCCTGTTGGGGTAGTGGTATGGCCCTAGCCCACATCTGGGCATCAGACAGAATCCACAGCCCTGGATTCCTTTAACAAGATACCCTTACTGAGGAGGGGCAGGTGGAGGCTACAGCCTCTCCTCCATCCAAACAAAGGCTTACCCAATGCCTAACCTCACAAAGTTGTGACGATTGCTATAAGGTAGGCAAAAACCAAATGGCTGGAACCAATTTGCCAAGTAGGAAAAAAAAATCCTGGCTGGTCCCAAAATATGGCAGCTGACATTTGTCCACAGCTAAGTGACTTCACAGCAAAGCATAAAAAGTGGGTGAGTTGGTGGGAGACCCAGTGAAGAGCGTGAGAGGACGGTATCCTGGCTGCGTCACAGTTTAAATTTCCTGTGGCCATGCCCCCTGCTGGTGCCAATTGGACAGTGAGGGCTGCCCCTGGGTGGGGACCTGCCTGGCACCAGCAATGCTGCCAAACAGCTGGATCCTGCAGGTCCCGATGCCTGGCCACAACACCAAGTAAGGTAAGTGGACTTGCAAGAGTCATAACAAAATAGAAAATTCTTTCCAGTAGCACCTTAGAGACCAACTCTAAGCTCATACCAAGAACAAACTCAGTTGGTCTCTAAGGTGCTACTGGAAAGAATTTTCTATTTTGTTTCGACTATGGCAGACCAACACGGCTACCCACCTGTTGCAAGAGTCATGTTCATTCGGGGCCACTACTATGGCCCTTCTAGACCCAGAGGTTCTTTTCCTTCCAACCGGTATTGTCACTGGAGTAGACTGATGTAGAGCCACCCTCCTGACAGTGGCATCACTGCTCCTTACAGGCATAGTATGGGGTGGGTGGCGACATTGGCTCTGCCAGCACAGCCCCAATCTGAAACTCCTGCCAGTGTCTCTCTCTAGCTCTCTAGCTCCACACCACCTCAGTGAGCAACAACACTACTGCTGTCAGGAGGGTAGCTCCTTGTTCCCTTCCCACTGCATCAGCTGCTTTGGAGGAGTTAGGGGTGAGTGAGTGAGTGAGTGAGTGAGTGAGTGAGTGAGTGAGTTTAATATACCGCCTTTCATCATAAGATCTCAGAGTGGGTCACAGAATAAAGTACAGGATAAAAAAGGAAACAATCAAAACAAAACAGCAAAACCCCAGCTTCCCACAGACACATTTACAAGGCTGTAGAATATTAGTCAGCCCAAGGCCTGGTTGAAAAGGAGTGATTTTCCTAGCATCTAAAATATATATAATGAAGGTGCCAGGCAAACCTACCTGGGGAGAGCATTTCACAAATAGGGAGCCACTCCAAAAAAAAGGCCCATTCTCGTGTCGCCACCCTCTGGACCTCACGTGGAGGCACATGAAGAAGGCCTTCAAATGATGAACACAGAGTCCAGGATGGTTTTTAAGGGGAGAGGCAGTCCTTGAGTTGGCAGAACAACAAGCAGGGAGTGGTCTAGCACCCCCAGCCCATGCACACCCTTGGAACTTGGAATCACCACACTATCAACACACCCCATTCCAAAGATGGAATTGCAGTAGGCCTGCACTTGAAGGCATGGGTCTTGCCATCATCACATGTAGCTTGGGTGGAATGCTGCAGTTGCTCCTATATAAATGTATATTTATATAGGAGCAACTCCCACTCAACTGAGTTCTGAATAAACATGCACAGAGGATTACATGCTAATGCAAGGCATATGCTGTGAATGTTAATGAAAGGCATTCTTCCAATGGTCATACAAAATTAAAGGTTCATTCAATTTATAGGTGTGAGAAGTGCAAGAAAAGACTGACACATCGCTTATGAGACTGGCTCAGGTTCAACCCAAATTAGTGGCCTTTCAAATTCTGGCATTGACGGAAGAATTACAAGGTGAAAAATCAGACTTATTTGCATAAGTTACATTTTGGCAAATGATTTAGGATCCAGACTTTGTTTGACAACAGCATTTGTATTGATTGGTTGGGAATTAATTGGCTGAGAATTGTGCTGGCAATAATATGGCATTTTGTGTGTGTGAACACCTTTTATGAATTATTCATTTAGCTGTAAGAATTATGATATTTGCCTCAGCTGTTTTATGTAAATAGCAAAGCAGACAATGCTATGAATCTAGGAGAAGGCAGCCCTGGAAAAATTAGGCAATTTTATAGACTGGAACTCTTGGAGTTTTCTTGACTCATTCAAATTCAAACAGAAGAGTTAATGGAAATCCACCACAGTTTGCTTTATATTCTGAAGGATTATTTTCTTTTCTTTTCACATACTATGGCCATTCTGATTCTTAATTCAAAAAACCTTCATGGTCTTTGGCTCTATTCTGGATGAATTTTCATTTGTACTCCAACAGTTGATTGGAAATAATGACCGCCAAAAGCAATCTGTATGATTTCAAGTTTCTGCCAATGGAGACTGACCTTGTTTATTTCTCTGGAAATAGCTACAGGGTATAATTGAATGTCTGCAGACCATCCAGTCAGAGTGCTAGAAAAACAGGCCAAAGGAAGTAAAGCAAGCTGGAAACAAAAGTATTCACTAGTAAATTAAACCATCATACGAATGTAAGAAGAGTCTGCTGGATCAGGAACCTCTTGTCCAGCAACCAGTTCCCACAATGGCCAACTAGATGCTCTCCCCAGCTGCAACTCTCAGCAACTGATATTTGGGGCATAATGCCTCTGCCATTGGATGTAAAACATAGCCATCATGGCTAGATAGCCTCATTCTCCATGAATTTGTCCAATCCTCTATTAAAGCCATCCAAGTTGAAGTTGGTGGCCATACTGGCCTTTAGATACACCACGATATGTAATGCATTTAGCTTGTTGTTAGACAGATGGCTAGACTCTTCAAATGAACACCTACTATACATGGTAGCTGGCATGGGATGGCTGGGCCATTTGTATTGTCTGTAGAAAGAAATATGTCCCCACTGATCAGTAGGGCAGTGTTTTTCAACCTTTTTTGGGCAAAGGCACACTTGTTTCATGAAAAAAATCACGAGGCACACCACCATTAGAAAATGTTAAAAAATTTAACTCTGTGCCTATATTGACTATATATAAAGTAATTTTTCAATTTTTCCCACGGCACACCAGGCAACATCTCGCGGCACACTAGTGTGCCGCGGAACAGTGGTTGAAAAACACTGCAGTAGGGTAATAATCCAACCCAGGTGTAGCCAACATGGTACCAGATGTTTCTGGATTACAACTCCTATCATCCCTGATCATTGTCCGCTGGGGCTGATGAGAGTTATAGTCATAGAATCACAGAATTATAGAGTTGGAAGGGACCCCAAGGCTCCCAACATCAAGAGGGTACCATGTTGGCAAACTTCAGCACTTTTAACTCTTCTTGATTTCAACAGGACAATTAAACACACAAGTAAGTTACAGCATGAGCTTAAGCTTATTTAGTCAGAAGCAAGGTACAATGAGTTTGAAAAAATTCATAAAGGGTGGAATTTTAGATCTGCAGGCCTCTTACAGTAGCCCATACCGAACCACTGGAAACAAATCCAGTTTAAAGCTATGATCTGGGACAGACTCCAATTTATCTAAAATTGAGGGAGAAACTCCTTGGAGGAAATATGGGATATAAATATAATAATAAATAGTAAAATCTGCATACAAATATGTGTATATTAGGAAAAATGTGCACCAAATGCTGATGAATTTTTGGGAGGACTTAAAAAATGCAGACAAATGCAGAAATATGGGGAGCTGAAGATTAGGAAAATTAGATACTGAGAGAATCCAAAATTGACAGGTTTGTTCACCTCTAGTCATATCCTGATAAAGCTTCTTTAAGCTTGCGGAGGTTTTGATGAGTAAAAAGTGTGGTGACTTCTGATGATATCCCACTCCCTATGTAGCCCCTCTGTTCAAAAGGGTTGGAACAGTGAAGTTGGTGGGTGCTGCAGGAGAAAGAGATTTTGCCCAAAAAAATCACCTTCCCCTCACCTTTTTGGATTGGAGAAGCCCCTGCTGGACCAAAGAGCCTGCTACCAATCGAGAGACATAATTGGATGCAACCCTTGTGTTCACTGAAGGTGCTGTTGTGTCCAGGTTCTACTTGAGGGTTTCTCATGGGCATCTGGCTGGCCACTGTGAGAACTGAGATCCAGACTAGATGGGCCTTTGACTTAATCCAACATGGCTCTTTTTGGCATTCTTATGAAAATGTACCAGTAACTGGTCACCACTACTTTTCTTCTCAAAAATACTGTAGTTTTAATGTCGAGCATAAGAAGCTCCCTTTATTTTGGTCTATCTAGTCCAGAATTGTCTCCTCTGACTTGCATCAGATATCCAAGGTCACCTGTTATCTGAGAACATTAGAGATTGCAGTTGAACTGAGGACCTTCTGCATGCAAAGCATGTACAGACAGAGCTAGGTTATGGAAGACAGGTTGTCCTGCTGGTGAGAAATCGTCCTAGGCTAAACACTATTACACAACAAGCCTTAAAATAGCAACCTTTTGAAGGCAAATAACCCCTTCCTATGACACAAGGGTCACAACTGGACATATGATAAATATGCATCCACAGGGGCTATTTGAAATAACCGGCTTAAAAAATATATCACACTCACCATATGCAGACTGTACAGTGTGTGTAGAAAGTCAATGAAGCCCTCTAAAACCAATACCAGGGGGACAAGAGAGCAAATGTAGTAAAAGAACAAACTTTGAAGGTACCATAACAGAAACTGATGAGACTTCAAAGCAACTTGAGAGCAGCTTCGTGACAATGCATGATAGGAGGAGAAGTCAGGATTATGCATTGCAACCCAGTCCCCAATATTCATCTTATGTGCACTCTGGCTCTGCCTGTGCAATTTCATTTTTTCCCCCGAGTACAGTATCAGTTTGCATGGGCAGAGCCTACACCTTGTACACATTCACTTTGCACGCATGTAGCCTTGGTGCACAGGTTGAGACAAACACACAGACGTTAGGGTTAGCAGGCATAGTCCCAGTCCCTTCTTGCCCCACCCTCTGCCTCCACTGTCATATCTCCATTCCACCTGGGTTGTCATCCAAAAAAGGGCTTGCTTCTCATCCTATCCTACCTTACTTGATTTAGAAACACTAAAATGCTTCCTGGGAGAAAGGTGATATACAAATGTAACAATTGGCCATTACAAATAATCTGTTTCAGCAACTGGAAAGACGTATTTGAGAATTCAAACTTAAGAACAAGGAAAGGAATGTAAGAACTAGATGCTGACAGCTATAACACTGTCCTTTTAATGCTGGGATGCTTTAAGGGCCATAGCTCAAGGGGTTGAGCACATGCCTTGCATTCATAAGATGGCATCTCCAGCTAGGTCTGGGAGAGGTTCCTGCCTGAAATCCTGAAGAGCTGCTGACAATCAGTGTAGACAATACTGAGCTAGATGGCATTAGTAAAAGGTTGCTTCTTAAGTTTCTATGTCAGGTTCAGCAACAAAAACTCTGGAATATGCTGAATTCCTTTCCTCACATGAACATGGTAAGGGAGGGAAATCAGATGCCGCACAAACTTATCTTGTCCTTTCCTTCTTATGGAATCCTTGACATCTGTCTATGTCACAAAATTAGCCCTGGGTCTAGTCCACTGGGCTGCAGTGTTCTTACCTGACAGAGAATAATAGACCAATCACTGTCCTAGCACCAAAGAGATAATAGTATTAAATCAAGCACGAATGAAGGATCTCTTGAGGAACAATGCATTTCTGCCACCTGAAGGATTAATGTTTGCCACGGTTCTGTGCCATCCAAGGAACGAAAACTGAGAAATGAAACCAGAAAGATTAATTAAGCTCCACACCAAATGTATGTCTTGGTCCAGAAGAAAAGGAAAGAAGTAGCACAGCTATATTCCTTTCGTTCGTAAGTGTGAGATGCATTACACCTTGGGAGACTATTCATTTATCATTGCAATTCATTGTTTCGGACTCCCCAACCCAAAATATATAAGTTGTAAAATGTACCATTATCAATATTTAGAAATGGATTAGCCTTTAATGATATTAGGGATGCCCAGCTACAAAATGAAGGCTTCTAGAAAAAGAATATCATTTTCTAAAAATGGAATGTGAGACTCCTCAGATGAGTTGTGAACTCTTCGATGGGATATGGATTGAATGGATGAATTGTTATCGAAATCCAACTTGCAACCTCCATGTACACAGTTCGCAGTGCCTAAGGGAGTGTGTGTCAGGGAGATGAGGGAAGACATCACACTCACCAGGTGTCAATGGTCCCTTCCCTGATGAATTCATTTGCAACTGAATGGTTGTGGCAGAAAGTGGATGTGGATGTCATCTAAATGCCCTACATCTGAATGCAGATGATAGACATTTTCACTGCATCACCCATCAACATTCATAATCATGTACAACTACAGTTCGACCAGGGTAAAAGTCTTATCAGTATTGAAACTGTTGACACAACATGGAAAAATAGAGAATGCCATCTGGTTGCCAAGCAGTTGAACACACCCATTCCCTTCCTCCCACCACGTAGGGAAGGGGTGGCTATCTTGGTATTCAACTCCTATTCCCATCAGTCCCCAGCCAGCATAGCTAGTGGTCTTGGATTATGGGAGTCCAGCAATGTCTGAAGAGCACTTGCATTGGTTATCCTTGAATGGTAGAGGGAGAGCAATGGGAGACCTTTGTTGGGCTTCTATGAATTGTTCCATTACAAGATCTCATATAATAAGAATTTTATATCATATAAAACATTATCAGAAGAAATACAGTAAAGCACTTTAAGTTAATACGTTGTTTTTACTTTGTTGTATTTATTGCTTACTCACCTAACGCAGGAAAAATTCCAGATGGCATTCAATCAAAACAAAATTATGTGAAAATTTAAAATATAATAAGTATTAAAAATTACCAATAAAATAACAACCACCTCTAAAATACCAAACAGCACAAAACCCAGTAAAACATTACCACTATTGTTGTTGTTGTTCAGTCGTTCAGTCGTGTCCGACTCTTCGTGACCCCATGGAAGAGAGCACGCCAGGCACGCCTATCCTTCACTGCCTCTCGCAGTTTGGCCAAACTCATGTTAGTAGCTTCGAGAACACTGTCCAACCATCTCATCCTCTGTCGTCCCCTTCTCCTTGTGCCCTCCATCTTTCCCAACATCAGGGTCTTTTCTAGGGAGTCTTCTCTTCTCATGAGGTGGCCAAAGTACTGGAGCCTCAACTTCAGGATCTGTCCTTCTAGTGAGCACTCAGGGCTGATTTCTTTCAGAATGGATAGGTTTGATCTTCTTGCAGTCCATGGGACTCTCAAGAGTCTCCTCCAGCACCATAATTCAACAGCATCAATTCTTCGGCGATCAGCCTTCTTGATGGTCCAGCTCTCACTTCCGTACATTACTACTGGGAAGACCATAGCTTTAACTATACGGACCTTTGTTGGCAAGGTGATGTCTTTGCTTTTTAAGATGCTGTCTAGGTTTGTCATTGCTTTTCTCCCAAGAAGCAGGCGTCTTCTAATTTCGTGACTGCTGTCACCATCTGCAGTGATCATGGAACCCAAGAAAGTGAAATCTCTCACTGCCTCCATTTCTTCCCCTTCTATTTGCCAGGAGGTGATGGGACCAGTGCCCATGATCTTAGTTTTTTTGATGTTGAGCTTCAGACCATATCTTGCGCTTTCCTCTTTCACCCTCATTAAAAGGTTCTTTAATTCCTCCTCACTTTCTGCCATCAAGGTAGTATCATCAGCATATCTGAGGTTGTTGATATTTTTTCCGGCAATCTTAATTCCGGTTTGGGATTCATCCAGTCCAGCCTTTCGCATGATGAATTCTGCATATAAGTTAAATAAGCAGGGAGACAATATACAGCCTTGTCGTACTCCTTTCCCAATTTTGAACCAATCAGTTGTTCCATATCCAGTTCTAACTGTAGCTTCTTGTCCCCCATAGAGATTTCTCAGGAGACAAATGAGGTGATCCGGCACTCCCATTTCTTTAAGAACTTGCCATAGTTTGCTGTGGTCGACACAGTCAAATGCTTTTGCGTAGTCAATGAAGCAGAAGTAGATGTTTTTCTGGAACTCTCTAGCTTTCTCCATGATCCAGCGCATGTTTGCAATTTGGTCTCTGGTTCCTCTGCCCCTTCGAAATCCAGCTTGCACTTCTGGGAGTTCTCGGTCCACATACTGCTTAAGCCTGCCTTGTAGAATTTTAAGCATATCCTTGCTAGCATGTGAAATGAGTGCAATTGTGCGGTAGTTGGAGCATTCTTTGGCACTGCCCTTCTTTGGGATTGGGATGTAGACTGATCTTCTCCAATCCTCTGGCCACTGCTGAGTTTTCCAAACTTGTTGGCATATTGAGTGTAGCACCTTAACAGCATCATCTTTTAAAATTTTAAATAGTTCAGCTGGAATATCATCACTTCCACTGGCCTTGTTGTTAGCGAGGCTTTCTAAGGCCCACTTGACTTCACTCTCCAGGATGTCTGGCTCAAGGTCAGCAACGACATTACCTGGGGTGTATGACATCTCCATATCTTTCTGGTATAATTCTTCTGTGTATTCTTGCCACCTCTTCTTGATGTCTTCTGCTTCTGTTAGGTCCTTTCCACTTTTGTCCTTAATTGTGGTAATCTTTGTACGAAATGTTCCTTTCATATCTCCAATTTTCTTGAACAAATCTCTGGTTTTTCCCATTCTGTTATTTTCCTCTATTTTTTTGCATTGCTCGTTTAGAAAGGCCCTCTTATCTCTCCTTGCTATTCTTTGGAAATCTGCATTCAATTTCCTGTATCTTTCACGATCTCCCTCGCATTTTGCTTGCCTTCTCTCCCCCGCTATTTGTAAGGCCTCATTGGACAGCCACTTTGCTTTCTTGCATTTCTTTTTCATTGGGATGGTTTTCGTTGCTGTCTCCTGTATAATGTTACGAGCCTCCATCCACAGTTCTTCAGGCACTCTATCCACCAAATCTAAATCCTTAAACCTGTTCTTCACTTCAACTGTGTATTCATAAGGAATTTGATTTAGATTGTATCTTACTGGCCCAGTGGTTTTTCCTACTTTCTTCAGTTTAAGCTGGAATTTTGCTATAAGAAGCTGATGATCTGAGCCACAGTCAGCTCCAGGTCTTGTTTTTGCTGAGTGTATAGAGCTTCTCCATCTTTGGCTGCAGAGAATATAATCAATCTGATTTCGATGTTGCCCATCTGGTGATGTCCATGTGTAGAGTCGTCTCTTGTGTTGTTGGAAAAGAGTGTTTGTGATGACCAGCTTGTTCTCTTGACAGAACTCTATTAGCCTTTGCCCTGCTTCATTTTGAACTCCAAGGCCAAACTTGCCAGTTGTTCCTTTTATCTCTTGACTCCCTACTTTAGCATTCCAATCCCCTATAATGAGAAGAACATCCTTCTTTGGTGTCATTTCTATAAGGTGTTGTAAGTCTTCATAGAATTGATCAATTTCAGTTTCTTCAGCACTGGTAGTTGGTGCATAAACTTGGATTACTGTGATGTTAAAAGGTCTGCCTTGGATTCGCATCGAGATCATTCTATCATTTTTGAAATTACATCCCAGTACAGCTTTCGCCACTCTTTTGTTGACTATGAGGGCCACTCCATTTCTTTTACGGGATTCCTGCCCACAGTAGTAGATATGATAGTCATCCGAACTGAATTCGCCCATTCCTGTCCATTTTAGTTCACTGATGCCTAGGATGTCAATGTTTATTCTTGCCATCTCACTTTTTACCACATCCAGCTTACCAAGGTTCATGGTTCTTACATTCCAGGTTCCTATGCAATACTTTTCTTTACAGCATTGGACTTTCCTTTCGCTTCCAGGCATATCCGCAACCAGGCGTCCTTTCGGCTTTGGCCCAGCCGCTTCATCAGCTCTGGATCTACTTGTACTTGTCCTCCGCTCTTCCCCAGTAGCATGTTGGACGCCTTCCGACCTGAGGGGCTCATCTTCCAGTGTCATATCTTTTATATGCCTGTTGTCTTTGTCCATGGAGTTTTCTTGGCAGGGATACTGGAGTGGGTTGCCAGTTCCTACTCCAGGTGGATCACGTTTGGTCCAAACTCTCTACTATGACCTGTCCATCTTGACCTGTCCATAGCTTCCCTGAGTAATTCAAGCCCCTTCGCCACGACAAGGCAGTGATCCATGAAGGGGGCAGTGATCCATGAAGGGGAGGCAGTGATCCATGAAGGGGATTACCACTATATCCTGAGATAATTCATCACATTGCATCAGGTGCCTGTGGAAAGGGGAAGATCTTACTCTGGTGCTGGAAAGGTATGAATAATATAATTTTGGCAGATCTCACTGGAGAAAGCATTCCACAGACAAGGGACAACCAAAATAGCCCTCTCTGGTGTCACTCCACTCCAAAATTCTCAAGGAGGGGATAACAAGTGAAGGCCTTAGCTGATGAACAAAAGGTTCATGTTGGGGGAGATATACGGTTAGGTCCTGAGTCATATAAGATTTTATAGGTTAAAAACTACACTTTGAATTGGACTTGGACATTTATAGGTGGCCAGTGCAGTTGTGCTACAGCTAGTGCTATATGACCAAACTGCTCAGTTGCCACCTGCAGTTTAGCACCACATTCTGTACCTGCTGCAGTTTCTAAACCATATTCAAACCTTACATATAACTCATTGCAGTGATATGGCCTAAAGTTTACCAGAGCCTAGAACTCTTGAAGCCAAGTTAACCCTGCCTAGGTCACCAGGCTAGCTAATAGAATTGATCCAGTTCAATAAGAACAGTTAAATAGTTACAACATGCAGTACTTTTTCCCTGGGGGTACCAGCCCCTTTTTTCCTAAAAGAAAAGCACTGGCAACATGCAATTAAGTAATGGTTCTTAAACCTTTGATAATGACCTTGTTGATGTAACTCTTTATGTGATCAAATCTCTATAACTCCAGGTACTATATATTATCTGTACAGTTGATTCCCCCTCCCACCATTCTACTAAAGTTATTTGACATACTCCTCATGCAGCATGCCCTAAAACTGTCTTCCTAAATTTAGCTGCAGCAACAACTGTAAAAGTAAATGATAATTTTTATGTCACAACAGCAGACACATCAGCTTTCAAGTGCAAATTTTAGATGGGGCGTGTGATCAAAATATGAACATAAAAATATGAAAATAAAGACTCATACAATGACAGAGTAGCTTTCTGTCAGTCACATCCCAAGCATGACCAAAATATTGAAAAACTGGTGGTAGGTGGAAGATAGATATCAAAATTAAATTACACCCGATATTAATGTGAACTCACATAGAGTATCAACCCTATGAAGACAAAACAAAGAAAAAACAAAAAAGTGCTTTTATTTTAGAATATCTAGATCATCATCCTATGTTTTATTAATGGGAAAATGTTCTCAGATTAGAAAAAGGACACTTCAGTAATGGGCATCATTATTTAACAATCACACCTGTTTAGCAATCATTATTTAGCAAAAGTATTTCATCGATCAACTGCTGGGTGTGTGAAAAGGCATGCTCTCTGCCCAGAGGCCCACTTGCAGATGGCCCTCACTGATGACATCACTGGGGACTAAATTAATAGGCGACAAAGTAGGTATGGTACCAGCTACACCTTAGGGACAGACCCATCCTTCTTCCATGGTGTTCTGGGATAAATGGCATGACCACAGCTGATGACAATGTTTTAAATATACTTGTGAACAAGTATAAAAAGCGATTATGTCTTGTCAAACACCACCTTTGTACAAAATGTCCACATCATCACAAATTATAATTCAGTACAGTGGTATCTCGGGTTACAGACGCTTCAGGTTACAGACGCTTCAGGTTACAGACTCCGCTAACCGAGAAATAATACCTCGGGTTAAGAACTTTGCTTCAGGATGAGAACAGAAATTGACAGCGGGAGGCCCCATTAGCTAAAGTGGTGCTTCAGGTTAAGAACGATTTCAGGTTAAGAAGGGACCTCTGGAACGAATTAAGTATGTAACCAGAGGTACCACTGTATTCACAAACTCTGTTATCTGTAGTGTTTATACACAAGATTAGGACAGTTTAAACACTTAGCCACACAGTTCTCTGCTGACTTCATGAGTGCACAACAGTGCAGGGAAAACTATTCATGTCATGCATTGTAATACTACACCGGCAACCCCATTAAATAATGAAACATTTTAGTCCAACTTTTCCTCAAAGGCATCTGAAGGCAGCCCTGTTTAGCCGCCAAGAGTGCCTGGGAAAACCCAGCCAGATGGGCGGGGTATAAATAATAAAATTGTTGTTGTTGTTGTTGTTGTTCTTCTTCTTCTTCTTCTTCTTCTTCTTCTTCTTCTTCTTCTTCTTCTTCTTCTTCTTCTTGTTTGTTATCAAAGATCAATAACAAAGAATGACATTAGGATAAAACATAAAAACGACAAAGCAAAAATTAAAATCTGAAGTGTTCAAAGGGCAGTTCGAAGCACATTATTAAAGCAAAATGTTTCAAGTGGAGTTAAAATGCATTTTTTTAAAAAAAAAAATCCCTAAAAAGAAAGGTCTCTACCATGCATGAAAAATACCTTAACGATGGAGTAAGCTGAGTCACCCCACAATAAGTTCCAAAGTCTCGGTAATGCTCCTGAAAAGACACTTTCCTTTGTTCCAACCAGATGTACTTCAGGAGTTACTGTGACGTGCAGGAGGATCTCTCATGATGATCTTCATAAGCAGGCAAGTTTGCTTGGAGAAGGTGATTCCTTTAGATAGCTCAGTTGGTTAGGGCATGGTGTTCATAATGCCAAGGTTGCAGGTTGGACTAGGTGAACCCACTCTATGATACTATGACTATGATATCCTGGTTTCAAAATCTTTGGATATATTTCCTTCACCTTCCCACATGTCTCACAGGCCAATGAATTTCTAAACCATCCACCAGTGATCAATACTCTCTCTCTCTCTCTCTCTCTCTCTCTCTCTCTCATTTCTACAATTTCTTCAAATTGTCCTAAGACACTCTACACATCTACAGAGTTAACTTATTTAAAGGAAAACAGGGAGATATGTCATTCATACCATTTATATTGTTTTCTTCAGACTGTGAGAAAAGACTTTCTTCACATCTGCAGAGCTAGATGTGGAGAAATGTACTGAGATTTTTCAATCAGGCATATGGAATTTTTCTCCCATGTTTACTGACAATTGCTGTGAGACTATTTCATAGATCACCAGAGTAAAATGATTTTAGTCTGGCCAAAATATTAACTAAATGTCACATTGGACAAGGAGAGGCTCCAATTTAATTTCAGGTTTAATAAATTAGGTTTCATACTGCAGCTGCATCATGGTGGGGGGGGGATCATATTTTTGAAATAAATTTTCCAAGAAAGGAAAACAGAAGCAAAGAAAGTTAGCAGGTGTTTATCTGGATTTTAAATTACCACAAATAAGATAGACAGGGAAGGATTCACTTAAACTTTGCCTAATGTGTTTATCCTTAAATGATTAATTAATTTCAAATGATAATTGTGGGCCTGATTCATAGCGCCCTGTATTCAATTGCAGTTCCACCTTTTTTAACACTTTGCCCATCCCTAGATATACCTGAGCTCTTCCCAGAACTATGCAGAGGGAAAAGCTCTTTCTGCCTCCTTTTCATCACAGCTCATACTGAGATGTGAGAGCAGTGAGGATGCATCTTTGCCATAGATCCAGTAAGAGGAATCAGTGAAGGTTTCTTGACAAAAGATATTCAATCTTCCTAGGCCTTGGGTAGGAAACCATCATCATCAAACTCACCCACTGAGGTCATAGCCGTCTTTAGCATATGCGCCACCGGGGTGCAAAGATCCGCCCAGCACCCCCAAATTTAGTTAATTTGAGAATGACAAGTGCCATTGCTGAGTCTGACAAGCGGTGCCATTGTAATGACATGCGCTGGCGTGGCGCGTCTTAAGTAAATGAGTGCACAATGAGCGCACAAAGTCGAAATTCCTTTAGTGAAACAGTAGGTATACATTTCAGCAATACTTAGGTATATATGTATTTTTTTTTCTAGCTTAATCAAAATTATTTATTATTTCATAACAGGTAGATAATTAAGCCCTGAGTACTCACTAGAAGGACAGATCCTGAAGTTGAGGCTCCAGTACTTTGGCCACCTCATGAGAAGAGAAGAATCCCTAGAAAAGACCCTGATGTTGGGAAAGATGGAGGGCACAAGGAGAAGGGGACGACAGAGGATGAGATGGTTGGACAGTGTTCTTGAAGCTACTAACATGAGTTTGGCCAAACTGCGAGAGGCAGTGAAGGATAGGCGTGCCTGGCGTACTCTGGTCCATGGGGTCACGAAGAGTCGGACACGACTGAACGACTGAACAACAACAGATAATTAAGAGCTTAGGCGGCTTCAGTGGTGGGTGCCTGGTGCCCCCCAGAATTTGGCGCCCGGGTGTCCTGCACCTCTTGCACCCCCGCGTCATAACTTCCTGTGGGGCACCCCACAGATTGAGGACAACTGCAACATAATATATATGCTGCCTTCTTTCCACCATAACATGTCTCCTTTTAGTTACTGCATTTGAATTACAGTGGTACCTTGGTTTACAACTATAATCCATTCCGGAGGTCCGTTTGTAAACCAAAACGGGTTGTAACCCAAGGTGCGCTTTCACTAATGGGGCCTCCCCCAAAAAATTTGTTTGTAATCCCCCCAAAATGGGTTGTAATCCAAAAAAAGGTTGCAAACCGGGACACACACTTCTGTGTTTTACGTGTTTTTTTAATCAAAAATGTATGCAAACCAAGAAGTATGCAAACCAAGGTACCACTGTACAGAAGGATACATTCCCCCCCCCCCCAGTTATCTGTGCAAGTACATAAAGCCCACGAAGAAAGCCTTTTGGCTGAAACACACTGTGCTACTAATACATATTTATAAGCATCCTGAAATTAGGTCTCTCTTTGGGGGATACCACCTCACATATGTTTGAAGTTGCATTATCTGTTTCATTAACATCATCTGCCAAAGCTTCCTTGTTTACTTCTTTACAAGGCGACCTAGCCTTGCTTTTCCCAGGATTTTGCCAGTAAGGCTCTGGCAGCAGAGCAAGCAGTAAGCTTTCAGCCAGTTCCCCATGTTGCCACATTCAGTTTCTGACCATCCATCATGTTTTGAAATGCCACTGGGTTGCGGCAGCCAATGTATGGTCCCCTACTGTTCTGATGACAACCCAGAGGGCCCTCCATCGAGGCAGTCGCACGGATCGTTTTGGAAAAACCTCAAAATTCAGGTAAGATTAAATTTATGTTTCTCCCAGTACTCCACTCTGTATCTTCAGCAGCTGTTGCTTTAACGTAACTGATCCTTCCTGATGAAAGATGTGCACAGGAGCAGCTGCTTAGCCACGGAGGAAATTAAAGCATCAACATTAACGCCAGGTGATTTGTTGTAGTAATAGGAATAAATTATGCAGTCCAGTTCTCTATTGCTAGGCCCTATGATCACATGTGGTCTTGTGCGCCAAGTTTACAGCATGTTTGAATACTGCTGGCTATTTTGTTCCATTAAACATTTGAAAGTATTGGGTGGGGGGGGGTCACTTTTCCCACAAAGTTTCTGTGAAGTTTTAACTCCCCTTGGCTGCTGACAGTCACTATATATTTATAGTGCTGAATTTATCGTTGAATTTCTCTCTCTCAGTATTTTACATAGATCTGGAATAATGGTTGTATAAGAAATATAATATAAAATAAAATAAAGAAAAACAACAACAAAAAACAAAACAACATTTACTGTCATTACCTCACAAAGTAATGTACATTCTCAAGAGACTACAGAATGAATTGTGTTTCTCACTTTAAAATTTTGACAGAGTTAATGTTAAACAGCATGTTCTGAAGGATAGCTAGTATTGTACCCAATATTGTTATGTTAGTATCATTTAACTACACACTTGAATTTTTTTTCTTTAACAAGGCTCATGAAGAAGACATCACTGTTTAATCAGAATAACACAAACCTGTGTATGTGTGTACACACACACACACACACACACCTTTTTCTTTTGTGACTGTGGAATTTGACAACCCCCCCCCCCCCCAATTTGTTTCTTTTCTGTACTGACTACAATGGAGAACCGATTTAATTTCTTTTTAAAAGTCATACATAAAATTTAAACACAAAAAAACCAAATGGAAACATAGAAAAATAATGGAAACGACAAACAGAGCTACACATCCATTGTCTTAATTTGTCAACAAAATCAGAAGACAGCTGTTAGTAGAAACATTAAGAGGTTAATGTTTTCTGCATTAGTAATGCCAAAGAGTCTGGGGTATAAATAAATTATTATTATTATTATTATTATTATTTTGGTATAAATGATAAACTCCCACCACATAGTATAAAAATCTTCTGGATCGTCTAAGCCTTTAGAAACCTTTATATTATGGGTTATCTGTTTTATGATCATCATCATTTTTATAACAGAAGGTTATTGGCAGGCCTTGCAAAGTCTTGTATTTTTGTGTTACAGATAACCTAGCTGGTGATAGCAATCATGTTGCCAGTTCTTTAGGTTTTTTTAATATGACAATCCCAAATATTTATAAAATCAAGATTAGATTAAAGATCAAGATTGAATTAAATAAGAAACCACTGTTTATTCAGAACAACTACTTGTGTAGCTTTTTTTTTTTAAGTAACAAATCAACTCCAATGTGGTGATGAGAGACACCCCCCCCCCCTTGATGTGGCTCTTTACTCCCTGTCCCCATTAAACAGTATTTTCAGAATCTTCTGAAGTTTGGTTTTCTTAAGCTCCTGGTGTCATCTGGAGAGTGACATTGTCTGGAAGCTCACATTAGAGATGTGAACTGAATCGTTTTTCATTTTATTTCTGGCAGCCCCATTTGTTTTGTTTCCCATTCATTATTAGCTCATTTTTCTTTTGTTGCTGTTGAGCTTGTTTTTCATTTCTACATTGACTACAATGGAGAACTAGCTTAATTTCCGTTGCCATTAAGCTGAATGTAGTTTTCCATTCAAACTGCATGGGAGGCGCAAAGCATTCATTTCATTACACATGAAACATGTCCCTTATGAGACTCCCTGCCACCTGAAAGTCCACTACTAACAATTTCCTTTTCTTTCACATAGCATACATGGTAGTAGCCAGAAAGCACCCCCCGGCTGCCCCATGCCCCCCCAAAAAAACACATCATCCAGGGCATCACAAGAAATATAGCCCCTTTAGTGCCCAATGAGACTAGTAAAATGCAGAGACCTTAGGAACTACATTGGTTTCTGGAACTGGATGCTGCCTGGAGGACTTTCAGACTGATTTTTAAACCCTTGTGTCTGGTTTTCCAATGTCCGTTTCCAAGCCTCAGCACTGTCCCTACCCCAGTGTTGAACCATTAATACCTTGGCCTAATACCAGGGGGTGAATTCCTGGTTTTTGCTTTATTGGCCAAAGCAATTCTTACCCCCAGATGTACAGGCTGGAGCAGGTTAAAATTTGGTAGAAGTGCTGGTCTGCCTGCAGAGTGGAGCTCTATCAGCAGGGAGGTTGACACCTCCACCATACCTGTGGAAATCTTCGTTGATGCAGGTCTACCACTGGTGATGTTCCTGCAGCTGGTCGGCCTCAAAATGGGGTGTTTCAGGAGCAGAGGAGAGACAGCATGGAGACAGCCTTGGAGACAAGCACCCTTCCTCCACTGGAGAGGCCTCAGATTCACACCTCACCATCCAGTATGGAACAAATTGTTCAGGGGTGGGTGGATACATGTAGGGGAACAATGAAAGGAGGGGCAGAGAAAGATGAGTAGGTAGAAAATTGGAACAGATATGGCAGGCAATGAAACAACAAGGCTGAGGTCACAGTAGCCCAATTAAGAGGATTTGAAATTTAACTTTGAATAACTTCCGTAATATTGTTTTTGGGGAAAAAACAGCTTGTGTAAGCTAAAGCAGATGCCTTGATGACTAACTAACAAAATCTACCCAAAAACATATGGGCCCACCAAAACAAAAAGTGATTTCAAGGTGGCAGTTATCAAGCATGGCATAGTCACGCCAGTAATAGTAGCCAATTACTTTTTATTATTGAGAAATAACAAAGCCAGAGGCAAATGCCAAAGGCTCCAGATGGAGCGTAGAATTGTACGATCTGCTATACATAAAGGGGGCATAAAGGGTAATCAAGCCAGAAAGGCAACAGGAAGGACAAGCAATGAATGCCAGCCAAAGCTCCAGCTGACCTCAAGAGCATTTTGTAACGCACAGCAAAGCAAAGCGATCGCCGGAATAGAGCTGGAAACTCAGGTAGATTCTTTCTTTATACATACTGTAGAATAATTTAGGATTTGTCATGTTGGATCTTTAATGGGAGTTACAGGTGGGTAGCCGTGCTGGTCTGCCATAGTCGAAACAAAATAGAAAATTATTTCCAGTAGCACCTTAGAGACCAACTGAGTTTGTTCTTGGTATGAGCTTTGGTATGAGCTTGGTCTGAAGAAGTGTGCATGCACATGAAAGCTCATACCAAGAACAAACTCAGTTGGTCTCTAAGGTGCTACTGGAAAGAATTTTCTTTAATGGGAGTTTCGCCCAAACAAACCATGAAGAGAAAACCACATGGAGGATATATAACAACTCTTAATATAAAACAATTAATGGAGGGAACAAACTATGTGGCAAGTCACATCTTGCAAAGCAGAACTGAAAGTAAACTCTGCAGTGCTTGAGAGCCAGCACAGCATTTCCTGCTAAGGCAAGCCAGAAGGGCCAATAGATCACACAAGCCATCAGTTACTACTGAAGCCATTGACAAGATGAACATAATGAACTGACTATAAATTTAGTTACAATATATACATAGTAATATCTAAAGGGTTACCTTGTTCCACAGAACTGGGTCAGTCTTGTCACAACTCCTAAAAACCCGAGATCAAGCAAAATACTGTACACCCAGTTAGAATGAAGGAATATCCTTCCACATGACAGTTAATGGCTGGCAGAGGAGGGTGGGGTGGAATTGCTTACCTGGCTTCCCAATGCAGAAGTCACTCCACTCCACTGGTCACTACTGCTGCTGATGGAAAGGAATGATAACCGGCTCAACATAAGTATTGGAAAGAATGATACTGTGATATTACAGATTCTCTATTGTCAGTAAGATGCACCCATCCTCCCTGTGCCCAATCTAGAGAGAACTCTTTTTTTTTTTTTTACTCTCACTCTTCACTGCTTTGATTGACCCCATTTTACCCCTCCTTTTGCACACGACAAACTATTTTGGCTCATTAAAATGGGTCAAGCAGAAGGTAATGCAGAGGTAATTGATAATTGCATGTGAAAACCGTCAACATCATCCTCTAGATCAGTGTTTCACAAACTCCAGCCACCCCATGGACCACTTAAAAATGTGGAGGGTATTGGCAAAGCACAATGATGATTCTGCCTCTTGTAGGAATTGTACATGCTGTATGATTTCTAATTCTATTAAAATAGCCTATGAGGTATTGTAAGGTAGGCCAGTACAGCATACTAAAGAGCTAATGATTCAGCAGAGATTTGAACCATAGTTCATCCTAAGTATCTAATAAAGGAAGATCATTAATCCATTCTCAAGAGGATCTGATCATGTTTATAAAATTCAGCCTACTTATAAAATTGTTCTTGTTATGAGTTTGGGGTATGTGTGTTAGGCTGTCAGGCTGTATGTCAAGATCTTGCTGGATCCAGAGAGAAAGATCTTGACATACAGCCTGACAGCGTAACACACATACCTCCTGGTGAAGTGATAGCCTGAGTGATGCGCCATTAAAGAGAACAAAGGAAGGGGCCCTGTGGCAGATGGAAAATTGGGGGCTCCTCCCTCAACTCTGTGTAGTTAGAAGGAATAAGGCAGAGTTGAGGGTAGAGAGCTGCGTGGATGTGAGCTTTAAGCAAAGCAACAAGCAAGTAGTGAGAGAGACAGAGCGATGTTTGATTTCTGTTTGAATCCAAGGCTGTGGCTATGAGGGGTGGGAAACAAGGCACTCTTGAGTGTTAATGCTGTGAACCCCTCTGCTGCAGGCTCAGGTTGTATATATGTTTAAATAAACTATATATCCTAAAGACACCACAGTCTTCGCTGTGCCTTATTCCAAAAGGAAACATGAACCCTGGGTAAGCGCCTGGAACCTGTGGAAAGAAAGAGAAAGAAAGAGAAAGAAAGAGAAAGAAAGAAAGAAAGAAAGAAGGAAGGAAGGAAGGAAGGAAGGAAGGAAGGAAGGAAAGAAAGAAAGAAAGAAAGAAAGAAAGAAAGAAAGAAAGAAAGAAAGAAAGAAAGAATGAATTTTTTGGCCCTATATGTTAAATCACTAAAAAAATACTCTGAAAGTCAAATGTATTGGAATATTCTGGAATATCACTTCAAATTACCTGAGAGGCATGTGTCTAGTAATAATTTCAAACAGAATGAAGAAAATGTATATGGTAGTGATGCATGAAATTGAAAGCAAAAAGAATTATCTCCGCTGCTAGCAACACAGTTAAAAAGTGAGAGATGTGGGGAAGCAAGAAAGGAAAATTTGTTGAAAACAAATCAATGGTACAGAAAATTTGCCATTTTGCGTTCTGTGTTCTCTTGCTGCTCCAGGTTTAACCTATTTAGGTGGGTCCCTGTATATGATGCCTAAAATCAAATCAAAAGTAATAACCCAATAACCCCCCCCCAAAAGCACCACATCTATATATATAAAATGCAAGTGTCTCTGCGTCCAGTCCGTGTGTCTCTGGGTTTGCGCAACTGAGCATGTGCCCCAGGGACACAGGGATTGGATGGAGAGAGATCGGGTCACGAGCAGCGTCGGCAGTTTAAGCGGGGCGGTTGAATCGGAACGTTGGGGCTGCAGAGGACGAGGGGAGGCTGAAGAGGGAGGCCACGCTGCTGCTGTCGCCACTGAAAGCCGAGCCTCGAAGGCTAGCGGCCCAGGAACAGCACAGAGCAGCCCGTCCGTGGAGCACCGACGTGGAAGAGCAGGAGACACCACTGCCACGCTCCTGGAGCCTGAAGTACAACTTCATTTACTTTAGCCTCTCACAGAACAACTCACTACAAAGGTGAGAGGAATGTTAGGAGGCCGAGGCCGAGGCCGCCGCAATCCCCAGCCCCCCCCCCGCCTCCTCCGAAAGGCAGGCTGAAAAGCCTGGAGAAAAAAGCTGAAAAGCCGGGGCCAGTGGGGGGAGTGGCCTTCTGTTGCTAGGGCCGTGGAGTTGGTTAGCAACGGCGAGGAGAGGCTGCAGGGCGCGCGCCCAGTCGTTAGGCAGCCCGAGGTTTTTTAAAAAAGCCCGGGCCTTCTTGGCCAATAGCCGAGCGAGTATGGAACTCAGCCTCGGCAGCAATCCACAGCACTCCCCTCTTTCTCTTCGTCTAACAGGCAGACTGCTAAAACTCTTAAGGAAGCAGCATAGAGACAGCAGCCTCTTTCCCTTCTTCCTACCCTGAAAAGCCTGAAAAAAAAAAACTGAAAAGCCGGGGCCGGTGGAGAGAGAGGCCTTCTGTTGCTAGGGCCGCGGAGTTTGTTAGCAACGGAGAGGAGAGGCTGCAGGGCGCGCGCCCAGTCGTTAGGCAGCCCGAGGTTTTTTAAAAAAATAAAAACAAATGGAACAAAAAAAACGCTGTCTTGGGGGGGGTGGCAGAGGACACGCTCACCACTCCGAGCTGCTTCCCTCACGTGCCTCCTTGGCCAATCGCCGAGCGAGTATGGAACTCAGCCTCGGCAGCAATCCACAGCCCCCTCCCCTCTTTCTCTTCCTCTAAAAGGCAGACTGCTAAAACTCTTAAGGAAGCAGCATAGAGACAGCAGCCTCTTTCCGTTCTCCCCACCCTGAAAAGCCTGGGGGGGGGGGGAAACTGGCGCAAGGGGTTGTGGGGGCTGTAGTTCTCGAACTGAAAGGCATATGCACTCAAAGGTGGTTGGGTGGGTCGCTGCGCCCTCAAGGGAGGCATATTGCTCAGCTGGTAATTAAATACAAAATTTCATAGCGCTGCAGTCTGCTCCTATGCAGGCTTCCCAAAATCCCATGTATGCTTACCTGCAGTTAAGTCCCATTGTTTACTCCTGAGTAAGCATGCATGTTTACCACATATGTTCTAGCGCCCATTATTTTAATGGGCTTAAACCACTAGTTCTAAATAAAGCATTGGCGCGCGGGAGGGGGGGGGACGACAATGACAGGTAAGTACATAATTTATCACATGATGTGGTGCATGCACACCATTGGAATGGAAATGCCCATCAACTTGGGTGGGGCCCGCCTCCCACAAATATTTTCTTGGGGGGGGGGACAAAGGACCTTGGCTCCTAGGAGTTGGCTCTTATGAAAGTATTCATATTACACAGTCTTAGGGAGAGTAAATATATCAACACCTTGTTTTAAACATTTTGCTCATCGTTCTAAAATAAAATATTTCCATTTCCATTTTTTTCAGGGGAAAACCACAAGGTTAGTAAAATGGGGGGGGGGGTATTCTGATTTTTTTCTGGGCCTCCACATCTCTAGGCAGCATAGAAATCCTAAGTAGTAAGTGTTAACAGCCTTATCTTCCATTAATTTGTCTAGAATTACATCTCACCGTAGTGCAAACAGACACGCACAGTTGGGCATGCCTAAACCTATTGAAATCAATGGGTATAAGGATGCCTAACTCTGAATGGAATTGCAACCTTAAAATGAAAAGAAGTCTCTTGAAGTAACTGTGGTTCTTTTATATCAGAGTGATCCAATTAGCAAGCAGGGAGGGAGAGAAAAAGGGGGAAGCTATAGTTATGAATTAAAGAAATTGGGATGCAATGTGGTTAATTATAACATCACAAAGCATACTGTCATAGCACTGTGATCAAAACCACTGCTGACTTTTTTTTAGACATGGAATTTTTCAAAGGGACCATAGGCAATTAGCCAATAAGCTCCAACAGGCTGAACACACTCCCTACTATGTTCACCACTCATGCTCAAGACATCAAAGCCATTATGTTCCATAATAAGAGCCTTATTAATTGCAAGCCCCGGCCTGAGCTGCAGGTAACACCCAGGCACAGCATAATTGATATTTGGGTTTGAATTAATGTTGCCAGATCAAAACTTCAGAAATAAAGTTCATGTAGTGCTCCAGGACTTGTTACTTGGAGCCCTTGGAGTGATAACATTGTTAAGTGACACACCCTTTATGTACTACGAGAAGAACAAACATAGTTGGTCTCTAAGGTGCAACTGGAAGGATTTTTTTTTTTTGTTTCGACTATGGCAGACCAACACGGCTACCTACCTGTAACTGCGTTACAGCGTGAGGGATAATACACTTTTAAGAAGAGCTTCCTTTTCTTGAAACAAGAGACATTGAATCTTTTAAGAATGCACCTGTGTCCTGTGTTGCATTTTTTTTAAAAAAAACTGAGGTTAGAACATTGGTATACCTTCCAACACTTTGAAACCCAAATCCATGATGCCATCTTCCTGTATTTTATATTGAGAGCATGGCGGCCATTTTGGTTGCCATGAACTTGTGTTATTTCGTGTTGCGGCAATTTAAATATGTTTCAGTATTTTAACTTTTGTATGTTTAAAATTGTGGTTGTACATTTTTATTGATTTTACTGTTTTATCTTTTGTAAACCACTCTGAGGTTGTAGGTTTTTTTTTTTTTTTTACAATCAAGCAGTGTGTAATTTTTTTGAAACAAACAAACAGTAAAAGCAATCTTAACCCCATCAGTAGATAAAACCCATGTCTTCTTCTTTGGCGATCACTCGTAGCTGAGTAAGATTGTCTTCCATAAACACGGTTTTAACAATGAGTCGGTAGGTGATCACGGTGTGGATTTGCCAAGCGTGCCTTCCTCTTAGCATGTTTCTCCCTTGCATCCTGAGTTCGAGTGTCTTCAAAGCCCATGACACCTTTGGTAAAGGCTGTACCCAAAGGGGAACCAGTGCACAGTTGTGGTTGAAACAGCTCTTGTGGAAAGCCAATCCCCATAAAAAAGTTTTTCAAGTGCAACAGTGTCCATAGAATACATAGAATAAGCACTTTCTCTGCCAGAGAGGGTGGTGGAGTTTACTCCTGGCTATTTGTTCTTTGAGTTCTGGGAAGCTGACTACAATTTTTTTGACATTAAATTCAAACTGCTGCAGGCATTGTCTCTAAGAGTCCAGAAGTATAACAATTAAACTGTAGTGGCAACCACATTGCTAAAGCAATGGATAAATGTGTATTTCAGATCTGAATCGCCATTAACACAGACAGGTTCAGGTAGCTGCTGTTCCTCTGTCTTCTGTTTGCCATAGAATAGTCTACTCTGTATACTATTGCTCAGGTTACAGGAAATGTCTTTCCCTACCTCCTTATGCCTCACAAGAGCTTGCTGCTTGTGGTGAATATGTCACCTGACGTGCTTATCATTGGCACCATTTTCTATTTTGCAATCTTTTTTAAAAACAAACAAACTGATGAGTTGTTTGGGTGGGGTGGCTGTTGTAGCTCATTATACTAGTTATCATGGCACCGAGAAGAATCAGCATTATGGGCTTTTTCATTGCAGGGACCAGTAATTTGGGAACTTTTAAGTCCAGAGGTGATTTACAGGACAGATAGATAGCCTCTGAGCAAGGGTTACATAATTAACAAACTTTTGACTTCTAGCAGTACGGACAACAGGGCAATGTGAAGCAGAAATATGACCCCTTGGCATTTTGATGTGGAGAAAAGAGGCTGATAATTTAGACATTATAGCTCTCGTGTGTGGTAAGTTATAACAGCAGTGTCTATTAGCTTTCATCACTTTAACCTGAGTTCAATCCCTGAGCAGTAGGAGAAAGTCAAATTAGATTTAAAGGATTAAACAGATAGGTTAACTACAATACTCCCGTTCTGAATCTTCTTCAGAGCACAGCCAAAGTGCACAATGAATTTGAAGGCAAATTATACAGAGAGCAATGTTCAGTTAAAGCTAAGTCCCTATTGAATTCAGTGGTACTTAAAACTTCTGTAAATATTTTCAATACTTGAGGGGACCCCCCCCCCAAAAAAACACCCCAAATCCAAGTTGTATTATTCACTTGAAGCTACAAAACCCATTTTTTCATGGAACTTCAAGCATCAATTTGAATTATTGATTCATTTGATGATTATCAATACACCCATAGTTATTCAAGTCATCTACTGCAGAAGAATCTTGACGTTTTTAAAGCTTCGGATTAAAGCCCACTCCTGGGACACAATGTTATATTTTCTGTGGTTTGAGGTTTGCTTGTTTGCAGTAGAAACCATCATTGACATTCCAGACACATGTACTACCAGGTACTTGCTAGCCTGGAAGTTCAAAGGGAATGTTCAGTAGCTCAGAAAACTATTTACACCACCCACCTAACCCCTAAACAGCAGAGGCTGCCTGAAGGTTAGTTTTACTTTTCCTAGCATTGTCTAAATGCACATGTGAAGACATTAAGAAGAAATAAGAGACTGCTAGAAAGGAGGGGGGGGGGAGTTGGAATAATGCCAAGGGCCTTCTTTCTTTTACAGTATTTTTATTTTTTAAAGAAAATGTATCCCTTGTGAAATGCAGCAGACCAACAGTGTTAGAAACTAAAGACCCTTATTTAGGCACAAAGGGGACACCACAGGCCCTGTGTCACTCTGGCGTTATGCAAACAAATCTCCCTCACAAAAACCAGCATGAGTCAGGTGAATCACACACTGAATACAAGTGAGGAAATACGAGCCCAGCCACCCACCATCCTGCCTGCGGGGTCTTAGCCCTAATGTGGTTACTATCCACTTCAAAATGGTGACTCAGTGCTTAAGTCAAATACTTGGTATGTCTGCTAAGGGCTTGTTGTGGGGAAACAGCACTGAGAGCACAAGTGTTGGTTCTGCTTATATCTCCTTCAATGAAACTTGAACTATTGACCTAAAATGGAATACCCTTGTCTACCTACCTCCATTTTCTTCCCAGTAATGTCGTGAAAGTGTCAGCTCTATGTGGCTTTGCCTGTCCTCATTATATAGAATTTAGAGACTTTAAAGTTTGGATTGGAAACATTATTTGGCCCATCTTTAACCAAGTAGTTTCCATTTTTCCTAAAGACGGTCACAAATAGAATTTGTGCTGGGCCCAAGGGTATCCAAGAAGCAAGGTCCAGGTCCGGTCCGGAGTTTGAAGAGTCAGCGAGGAGTCAGTCCAAAAGAGTTGGGGCAGGAAACCAGGCAAGGTCAGGTGCAGGATCTGGCAAACAGCAATGTTTCTCCCACAACCTGGGGAGGGGTCCGACAGCCTTTTATCTCTGATGAGGTAATGGCCATTCCCAATCCCCTGACGACTCACCATCCTGTCCCGCCTGAAGGCGATCATTCCTCCTGCGAGTACTCAGGTCTCTCCTTCTCTCAGACCTGAGTCTCTGCAGCTTGGGAGACGCCGGTGGGTTACTAGACCCAGGGGCCGCCTCAGCCTCTCCTGACCCAGCCGGTAGTGGAACAGCTGTCAGTGATGGCCCAGCTGACGGCAACGAGGTATTCTCTGCATCTGGAGCCAGCACTCGGCCCAGCTGGTGCTTGTTGCAGGGGAACCTGTGCAGACTGGGGCTCTTCAGGATCAGGCCCCAGACTTGGTTCAGACGATGTCTGGGGCAGAGGATCCGGTGCAGACTGAGACTCCTCTGGTTCCGAGTCCGAGTCCGAGCCTGAGTCCCAGGCCATCACAGAATTCTGAATTCACTTGGGATTAGAGTGGCCTGATAAAAAAAAATTCAAAATAAGAAATCGATGAATATGCATGGCATTTTGGTTCGTTTGCGGGGCTCCACTTGTAAATATGGTTACTGGGAAATAACTTGCTGCCCACCTGCCCATGCTGTGCTTTAAATTATATTTGATCTTATAAGAAATAGGCACAACCTACATTCTGACACATGGAGCCTGCCACTGTAATATCTAGTTTGCCCCTCAGCAACTTCCTATGTATTCTGTTGCAAAATATATAAGGGTGCTATTGGGTGTGTTGGAGAGAATGGAAAATCCCAAAGTACTCACAGATTTTGATGGGAATTTCTGCTGAAACAGGTGGGGATACTTTCCAAGCAAATGTGCATGGATTGGGTGAAATACTTCACTGACCGGGACTATTAGACCAGCAAACTTAATAAATGGTCTAAGAAAAAGTTTGTGCTCTGTCACACTCCCATGTGTAGTAGCAAATCAAGTTAGAAAGCAGCTGGCAAGTACTTCAAGTGCCTTAATGGCTGTAATGATAAATCTGGCACAATGCACACTGGGAACAATTCCACCCAAGTACAGCACTTTGAAGTCTCATTTGCTTCACTGGGAAAGTTAAGTATATGCTGTAGGAAGTCTCTTTATTTGGAAGAAAGGGCACAACTACTCATTATAAGTGGTTGTGTAATTCTTTTTTTCCGATTTTTTTTTTTTTTTAGAAATGGGAAAAGAAAAGTGCGTCCAAGAGCTGGAAATCTTGAGGAGGGCACCACAGTAGACAGTGGAGGCCGGCAGCTTTGGGGGCCATTGTACAGCTTTGAAAAATATATCAACAACAACAACAAAAAGCGAATAGGGGAAATATTTATATGCAAAAGAATTGTCTGAGCCGCTTACTCAGCCTGATCTCTATCTACACATGTGCCCAATCTAATTTTACAAGGGAATGACTTTGGGTGGGGGAAAAGATGCTCTATTCCTAATACTTCCAAGCACATTGGATGGGTTCATATCCTGAATCAGGGAATTATGGTGACTTCTCTAGGAATTTTAAAATGCATTTCAGTACCCAAGGATCCTGCCCCTCCCCGCCCCACCCCACCCAGTTCAATAGCTCAAAATCCTAAACAAACAAACAAACAAACATTTACTTCTCAAGCACAGAGCTGACATATGGCACCGCTTGGAAATATTTTCCCAGCCAATGGTTTCCTTCCTATGCTATATCTCTAAGTGCCAGTTTATTTGGTGGTATGGACCTAGATAAAAACCTCAACAGTTGCATATGTAGGTGGTGGGTAAGTATAATTTTGGTTGTGGGTAGCAAGGGAGAAAAATCTCATAATCAAAGAGAGAAATGAATTTCAATCAAAATCATATTAGGAATCAGATTGAAGTGTGGGCTGAAAATTGACCCCCATCCTTTAAAGAGAGAGCATAAATTGTGTTGTTTGATCAAGCAATTCTATATGTGCCACATCAGTTTTAACCAACCTCCTTTCACAAGGCCTTATTTTCAAATGGTCTTCACAGTCCCAACCATCTGTTCTGCTGTCATTTTACTCTTGCATAGTCCCTGAAATGATCAGATCCATTGAGTTTATTTCAGTATTGGGTGCAACACTTTCAATCTTGGTGAATGCAAGAAAAGAGCCAGCAACGTTCTGATCAGAGAATAAAGTATTAAATAAAGGTTCACTTAATTTCCTTTCCATGAAATTAAATCCATTTCACTCAAGGGAAATGTGGATAATTCTAGTCACCATTTCCTCTGGAATCCAAAGAAAGACTAGGTGTTATGTTGTTAACAGCCAGTGCTATAGTCAATGGTGGGGAATTAAACTCTGGCTCTTGTGATCCAGTGAAATCTCTGAGTTAGGAACTAACTGCTTACAAAGCAAGGCAAGACTTGTATGGACGATTCTATAATCTATAGACTGGAAAAAGAGGGTTCAGAGATTGCATGAAATCTATGAACATGCCTAGAGTAGATGAAAGCAAGCTAACTCTCTCCTGCTCTTTCCCTTGGCCTCCAAGGGCTTTAAAAAGGTAAAGGACCCCTGGACAGTTAGGTCTAGGCAAAGGCGACTATGGAGTTGTGGCACTCATCTTGCTTTCAGGCCGAGGGAGCCAGTGTTTGTCCACAGACAGCTTTCCGGGTCATTTGGCCAGCACGACTAAACTGCTTCTGGAGCAAAGGAACACCATGACAGAAACCAGAACGCACAGAAACACTGTTTACCTTCCCGCTGCAGCAGTACCTATTTATCTACTTGCTATGGCATATTTTAAACTGCTAGGTTGACAGCAGCTGGGACAGAGCAGCGTGAGCTCAACCCGTCACATGGATTCAAACCACTGACATTCTGATCGGCAAGCCCAAGAGGCTCAGTGGTTTAGACCACAGCACTACCCACATCCCTTTCCAAGGGCTTTATACTTAGCCAGATAGGGTTAGATTCTCTTCCTTCACCCATCTTGTCTAGCACCAGGAACAATACAATACCCTGAATGTGAGGAACTTTCCCAGACCTTTCTGTCCATTTCCTACTCTAAGACAGAACATTACTCAATTCGATAGTTAATATCAGATCCAAGTTTGTATGACAGCGACATCACTGGAGAGAAATATATTCAATTTTGTCCAAGTGGAGGCTCTCCATGGGTGATCCTGTGAGCAGCTGGTGCAACACTATGCTGGCTGTTCCTTCTACTCCATGTGCAATTTTTACACTAGGGTTGCCCCAGTTCACTGTTGTGGATTGTACCAACGGCCAACCTGCTGTTCACAGTGCTGCACAGAAGACAGTGCCTGTAGTGCCCTGGTTGGTTGGGTGTGTGTGTGTAGGATTGTGCCCAGTACTGGGACAGTGAGTCCCACATCAAACATGGTTGGGAACAATTGCTCAAAGTGGACCTGGAGACTGCAATGATTTGTTACAAGAGCAAGGGGTTTCACACTGTTACGCTCATGTACAGCTGTAAGCTAGGCCAAGATCGGTGCAAAGAGGGGTTTTGGAAGTACAGTATGGGTATGATGGGAAGACCACATCAGCTTTGAGATGGAGACCCAAGTGAGCAAGTGGAAGCTTCATGCTCAGTTGGCTGAGAACTAGGTGAGGAAGGCTTTCCTGAAGGAGATTTGCATTGAGATACCTGGACAATTGGAAGGAAGTTCTGCTCAGAGGCAGAGCCCCCAGTGGAGAGGGTGACATAACAGACACTTCAGGAGGGCCAGGAATTCCTTTTTTTTTTTTTTGCCAGGCCCACAGCTTCTACCCCAAAGAGAACGACACCACCTGGAGGAAGACTGGGAAGGTCATGGAGCACATCACCTTCTGCAGGGATGCCGCTGCCAATTCTGATGGGACCTACCATTCCTGGATCAGCATTGACATTGACACCCAGGACAGGGACTGCTACTGATGTCATCTGGAGGATTCTGGCCTGCTAAAGCCTCTGGGAAACCTGGGCTGAATAAATTTCTGTACACACAGAAATTTTGTTGTTCGACATGTTTGCTCTTCACATTCCTCCTTGGAATGTATATTTTGGAGTTCTTCCTAAGATCTACAACTTTCTGGTGGGGAAGCTCTTTCACTTTAGAATCATGTTGCCTGGGTAACATGAGGTATAGAGCATGTTGTGTGGGAAGTGTTGGGCCCCCTTTAGGAAAGTCTACATTGAAGACCCACAGTAGCACACTGAATGCTAGTGCAACAGGCAGAACCCATTGCGCTGGCAAATCAGCAATGCACAGTTGACCAGTTGCAGTGTTTGTGCATCATATATATCTTTTCAAAACAAGTCTTTGGCCTAACAGTGCATAAAATTAAATTATAACATCATGACATATTACATGAAACTTTTGGCAATTTTAAAAATACTGAGAGGAGGAGGGAAAGTGAGAGGGGGGGGAAACCTGCAGAGGAAAAAGACAGAAAAAATGGTAGCATTTCCTTTCTTTGTGTATTATGCTCCCTGTTTTGGTTTTAAAAATTGAAGTATGGTATGCTCCAGAATAAAATTTGAGAGTACCTCAATGAGAAAGAAAAGCCGCCACAACCAGAGCTGTAGACTAAGAGAAAAGCTGCTATTTTATTTTACGCCGCCTTGATACTGTGATTGGAAGAGCTGGATATGAATAATAACAGCAAAAACAATAGCACACAAAACAGGTAAAATGATCCAAACTCCATGGAGAAATAGATCTCTCTAGAATCGACAGAGCTGGGCCCATCCTATTTTATGTGTCTAAAATATGTTTCCATTGCCCTGTAATTGTCTTCTCTCCTATAAGTAGGGCATTCTTATGTTTACCTGAGGGAGTGGCGACATATCAAGCGTTGTTGCTGGATCCTTACTGCATGACGGGGACCTAGGCAGATGTCCAAGAATTCTGGTCCTTCATACCAGCCTTTATAGAGAAGGAACAAAAAGAGGCACATCATTCTAAGTGCCTTCATTAGAGCCACAAGATCGGGGAAGGGCTGTAGCTCAGTGGCAGAGCATCTGCCTTGCATAAAGAAAGTTCCAGCTTCATTCCCTTGCATCTCAAACACTGGAATGGCGATGCTGGTCAGTGTAGACAATACTGAGCTAGATGGAACAATGGTCTGACTTGATATAAGGCTCCCTATGATTGTTCTGGTATTGAGCAAAATAGACACTATTGAAAATTCACATCATTGTAAATTCACATCTCTATTACATTGTATCTCTACTAAATTGTATCTCGTTTTGAAATACAGACAGAAAATGAGCTGGCATTTTGTGTTTCAATTGCCTTTCCCTTTAAGTTATCTTTTTATTGTCTTTTATCCTAGAAAGGGGGGAAATTTGGGGAAGAATAGGGTTTAGTGTTTGGAATTTAGGTATTTTGCTGCATGTCAGTAGGGCCAGACAGTCTTGACTGCCTTATCCAGTCCCCCAACTGATTTCTTTGATACTTTGAACAAGTTTGGCAATGGATTACAGACAGGACATTTCTATCTGTAATCTGCATATGTATTACTACTGAAGCACTGTAGCGCAACCGTTAGCAACAGACTCTAAGGTGTTGGTTTCTCCTTCATTGGAGGTTTTTAAGCAGCAGTTGGGCAGCCATCTGTCATGAATGCTTTAGTCGAGATTAGATAGTTGGACTAGATGAACCTCGGTATCCCTTTCAACTCTACAATTCTATGATTCTGTGTTGGTGAGACGTGGGCTTAATCCCCTGCTCAGCCATGAAGCCCACTGGGTGATTTTGGCTCAGTTACTCTTTCACAGCCTCAACACAACTGGTGTGAGAGTAGAATGGGGTAACCAATGTGTATCACACTGAGCTCATTGGAAGAAGAAGACCCACCTCTGTGGCTATTAATCCCAAGTGAGATATATTGTGCAAGATGCCCCATGCTTAGAGAGGTTCATAAAAGGTGATAAAGACCCACATTTTCTGAGTTGTCCCCCCCCACACACACACCATAAAATATAGTGTAGGGGAAATATTATGATACTGTTGTCTGAATTGATATTGCAGTAGTTTAATTGTTTAATCTGATTTCATTGATATTATACTGGGTTGAATGCTATTATTATTCCTATATTATATTCATGGTGTCATTTGAGCCAGGCAAAAAAGCCAAGGTGGGTGCAAATCAGGGGTTATTATAGTTGTGGCCTTGGGAGACAGGGTTGTGGCCTGGGGGAAATCTCAAGGACCTGGATGGCTGTACTTGGCACCCAGGACTATGGTCCCGACATTACTATTTTATATGTTTTGAGTAGACATTTTACGTTTTCATATGTTGGGAAATGATCTTGTGAGAGCTTGGTCCTAAAAGGCAGTCTAAAAATATATTACATAAATAAATAATAGGTAGGATATAAATGTAATAATTAATTATTTCCATTGCTTTTGCCCTCCCTTTTCCTCATCTGCCTCCTACAGATTCACCATGCTAGGCAAAACCTTAATCATTTTCTTACAAGTGTTCCAACATTGCTGTCTCAATCCTGATTATTATTTTTTTTTTAAATATGTTTTGTTAAAATTTAAAACCACTTTGCATCGGTTTCATGGTATGCTAGTAATCTCCATATTTCAAGAACGTTTTGAATGATTTTAATTTCCTTCATTCATAAAAATGACATTTGGGAATATGTTCAGCCGAGAGATAGAAGTGTGGTTTGAGGAAACAGATAAGCAGCAAACGTTTGTGTGTGTTTTCTTCTTCAAATAAAGACCTACATTTGTGCAATTTCCTCATTTGCTCTGGTAGCTTCAATTCCACCATCTGTGGGGGAATCAAGCTGCTTTATCAACAAACATCAAGTTATATTTTTAGAAAACACAATGAATGGGTCTATGAATAGACGCTGAATTAACTATAATGGAATGCTTCTCTCTCTGTCTCTCATGCCCTGGTTAGACTTCAACAAGAATATTCGGTTTTATTCTGCATGATTGCTGTGATGCTATTCTAATTGTTTTATACACTATAAAAGTCTGTCTGGAAAGGAATCCTATAAAGGTGTTTATTCCCTTGCTGAATTTATTAATGCATTGCACTGTATGGCAGCAACTGTTTACTTGCCAATCATGCACTGATCACAGTAATCACATTCACAGTGTGCCAAGTGTTGTGCCAATTCACATACAAATGTGGGAAGGAAGCAAGCAAGCGACTTCCATTTGAGATCATTGCATTTCCATTGTGTACAATGATCCGAGGTCTAGCATCAAGAAGAAAAGTAGAGGCTGCTGAATTAAAAGAAAGAAAGAAGTATTTAGAAGGATTTTCTTCCGAATTGCAGACTGAGTATGTTCTCGGGAAGTCCAAACATTATGTCAGCAAGAATGCAAATCTATCCCTGATGTGAAAGATACATTGATAAATCTGAGAAGGTTTGAGTTGGCTGTGGTTTTGTCCATTTGAAGAGAATAAGGGGTACCTACCATTCTGATCTGGGAACATGGGACAAACACATTCTCCCCACCCTATACAGTGGTGCCCCGCAAGACGAAAATAATTCGTTCTACGAATTTTTTCGTATTGCGGTTTTTTTGTCTAGCGAAGTGGCAATGACAGCCGCGCTTTCGCTAAACGAAAAAAAAGGATGAATTTTTTTCATCTAGCGGGGCAGCCTTCCGCAAGACGAATGCCTGCATCTAGCGAGTTTTTTGTCTAGCGAGGCATTCGTCTTGCGGGGCACCACTGTATTTCGTTAGCTTTTCCTCCAAGTCTTTAACATCTTGGCTAGGGTTTCACTGCAATTTTAAATACCAGTTTCTTGTTTTGTCCATACCTACCCTTGTCTTTTCACCTGGACTGCTCACAAATCAGGACAGAAAGATCTGAGCACTCATTCTTGGGTGGTTTTTCTGCTACCTCCTTGGCTACTGCTTCCCGACTGTCATCCTCATCAAATTAAATGCTTCTTGCTTCAAATGGAAGAATCCTTTCAGAAGCAGCCCACATTATCCCTGGCCTCACACCTGTTCCTGCCCGACAGCCAATATCCACCCTAACAGTCAGACATCATTCTGAAATGCAAAAGTAAATGTAACTGCAATTGATTGTATCTTGAGCACTTATCTCTCCCCACCCCCTATGAGTGAAATGGGAATTTTTAATTGGAATAATTTAGCACCAAATTTACCATTTAGTCCTCTGGAGGAATAATTTTTACATTTTCACTTGCCTGTCATTCTGTTCTCGGAGAATTACCATCTCAAAATTGATGACTGGTCATGCCTTTTCCAGTCCATTTCCTTTCTTTTTCTTTCAGTGTAACCTTTTGCATATACACATGTAACCGACATGATGAAATAGCTTCTGTGGTAATAAGCAATCTCCCCACCTCACTGCCCCCCAAGCCAGTAATAAAGGAGTTAATAAACACTTCTGCTAAAGTCACCCCAAAGTGAAACACTGTCAAATTAATGCCAGCGTGAACATGAAATACTAAGGAGAGCTAGTCTCCCCAGGCATGTGGTGATGCCATCAAAAATAACAGCAAATAGAAATCCATTTTAGCCACACAACTGTGTCTTGCTCTGACCTATCCGAGACCTGCTGTTTTGGTTGCACAGCTTGCCACATGACTGTCAGTCAGTAGATGAAGATGGTTTGTTGCTTGAGAGCTAAAAGCGCTCAAAGAAAGCACCACAAAACAGAAAACAAACATGCCTCTCTGCCCTCAACACCCCAACCATTATGGCACCATACATTACAGAACGGAAAGAAAATACTGGCAAACAGAAGGGGGTGGGATGAAAACAAGGATGACAACCAGTGCAAGTGTAGTGGATCATGAGAGATATTTGTTTGATTTATTATTTAAAAGATTTCTACATCTCCCTTCAGAAGAGCTTCCAGGACAGTTTTGCAAGAACAAGATAGAAGCACAAAGAAGGTGATTCCATCTAGAATGATGAAGGTAATCATGCCTGGGGCTTCTGAGACCCAAAGGCATTGTGTTCTTCAACTGTGTTCTTGAAAGAACAGTTTCATGCAGCCCTACTGTCAGAGCTGTACTGTCAGAGCTGTACTCACTGTATGTAAGGCAGAATCAAGTGATAACTGTGGCCTTTAAAAAACAAAACAACCCAGCTTTATTAAATTGCTAGGCCCATCAAGAGAGCAGGTATCTGGAAAACATCATCTAAGCTCAAAGAAGCCTAACTTCATGAACCTAAGTTTGAAGGGTGTTCTAAAATGTTGACGTGTACGAATTTAGCTATCAGTCACATCACAACAATCATACGCTGGGTAATGATCAAAAATAGATAAAAAAAAGTATAAAGGTAAAAACTTGCAACTTTCCACATAAACAAATTTATGTATGCCAGCAGCTCTAACCTTTTAAAACAAGGCAAAGTTTAACACTCACAATGAGCACCAATTAAAAACGTCCATGGAGCTAAGATCACATGAAGACACAGCATAGTTAAGAGGAATAAATAGCATTTCAAAAGGAAGGTGCTTCTAGTTCAGCATCCTGCTCCCACAGTAGCCATCCAGAAGCCTCTGAGAAGTCTTCAAGCAGGGCATGAGTCCAACAGCACTTTCTCCCCAGTCATGTTCCCCAGCTATTGGTATTCTAGGATATTGGAGGTACTTCACAACCATCATGATGTGTTAGTCATTGGCAGTCTTATCCTCCCAAAAAGTTATTTGTTGCAAAGCAAACCTCTCTGGAGTGGGCATTCTAAAGCTCAAGGGCCACCATGGAGAATTTTCTTTCTCTTGTGGTCATTCACCATATCTCAACTTTCAAGGGCACTTTGAAAAGGACCCCGCTTTGAACATGCATATGGAACGAGGCAGTCCTTCAGACTATTGTCTCTGAAATATTGTGGGTTAAAAGATTATAGGTTGAATTCAACTAAGTTGTTGCAGTAGTACAAACCCATACGGGTCCTAGCACAATGGGATTTCTCCCCGTGACCTCCCCAAATCTGTTCAGAAGAGTCAAGAGAAGCCCCAAGAAGAGGAAGGGTAGGGGAAATCAGTCTGCATGGCAAGCAAAAATGCCTGCACTGATGGAACAATATCCATAGTGTGATGTTGAATTCCTCTCTGTATGTCTCCATTAGAAATATTATTTAGGCCTCATTGCTGGTCTTGCTCATAATGCAAGTCAAGTGAGGTCTTCTTGTGTCACACAGTTGACAAATTAACTGTAATCTAATTATATTTACTTTTGTTGCTACACTGCTGGGTGCTGCCCCATTGGTGTTGACCCATGGCAGGACTTTCTCAACGGCAGTTCCTCATTTGTGGAATGCTCTCCCAGGTGAGGTGCACCAGCCTGCCTCATTATTAACTTTCAAAGGGAACTTAAACAGCATGTCTGCTTACCCAGGCATCCGATGGCTGAAAAATACTTTCCCTGGCAACCTTGATATTATTAGTTGTGAGGGTATGTAACTATTTTACATGTTTGTTGATATTCTGACTGTTTTGAGAACTTTTTAATGGATGTCTTTATTTTACTTTACCACTTTGGGTTCCATTGGGAGGAAAGGGGGGGATGGAAATTCAGTAAATGGTAACAGCTGCAGATTTAAGGTGAGACCAAGCAGGAAAAAAGGCTCTATCCATATTCATTTAACTTGCTCCTAGCTGCCGAGTATATCCAGCTTTCTCATATGTATCTTCATTTACTCTACACAGACAGAACAATCCAAACCCAGCCAGGGAGTGGTGGAGCTTGAGGGAGTAGCAGATCCCCTGCCAAATCCACAGTCTGAAGCAGAAGGCAGCAGAGCAGGTCTATAGTTGCACCAGCCTATGGCTGGCAAAGTGATCATGTGTGGATCAGACCTGATTCCATCAGGTGATGGCTGTGGGGCTAACTTGGAGTCCAGCAGACCCTAGACAGCACATTTCCTCCCTGCCCAGATCACCTGATTTTAGGACTTGCTACAGGTTGACAGTGATCCTGCAGGTGGTAGAAGAGTTTGGTTTTGATATCCTGCTTTATCACTACCCGAAGGAGTCTCAAAGCGGCTAACATTCTCCTTTTACTTCCTCCCCCACAACAAACACTGTGAGGTGAGTGAGGCTGAGAGACTTCAGAGAAGTGTGACTAGCCCAAGGTCACCCAGCAGCTGCATGTGGAGGAGCAGGGAATTGAACCCAGTTCACCAGATTGCGAGTACACTGCTCTTAACCACTACACCACACTGTGACTTCCATACTGTCCAACTTTTAAAGACCCAAATTTGGAATGTGCTCCCAGGCCTTGCTCTCACCCCAAAGAAAGTGCTTTTTTGGAGGGCAAGATCTTGCCTGGTGCCCCCAAACACACATTTTTGGGTGCCACACAAGATTGCGGGCCTGAAAAAGGCACTTTTGGGGGGGGTGGAGACCAAAGTGCAAGAGTGCACGAGTTCACAGCACCCAAAATGACCTCTGCATTCTCATGCGAAAAAGAGAGGGGCATCCCATTTTTTCTGGGGCACTTGGCAGGTATGTACTTCTGCTTGCTCACCTGTTCAGGCAGAACAAGGAGCTCTGTGCTGACAGAGGGACACTTGCAGCACTCTGGCGGAGACCAGCAGGGCTGGAAGTAGGGGTACAGTATGTCCACCCAATCTAACCATCCACCTACACCTGGCATGGCACAAAAGTTGTCATTTTATATGAAGGAAAGTATATACAAAAGGTTTTTTTTTTAAATTACACTATCTGCCTTGGCTTTATTTTGAAAAGACACCATTGCTGTTGCCAAATGCGTCTGTGACCTGTTCTGTACCTGATGACACCATGCAATGTGATACACAATGGGCTCTGCTCTAACCAAAGAAATGCTTTTCAAATGTGCAAGCAAAGCTCTTTTTCTTACTCATGCTGAAGCGGTGCGGAAGACAATATAAACATTTGAGCTAACACGGATTATCCACCCCAGCCAAACTCAGTTTCCCTCAGGGACTTTTGTAATCCCTCCCCCCCCACCCTTTTCAGTTGAGCTATCGGAATTGACCCACAACAGTTAGCCGACAATCCTAAAAATAGAAACAGCTTCTGTTTTGTCTCATGAGCTACCATGATGCCTTTGGGGGGGGGGGTTAGTGAAATCTACAAGAGAACATTGGCAAGCTAAACCCAACTCCTGCTTCCTGGAAGCAAAGAGAACTGGAGCTGCAGTAAAGTGCCCTATATTCCAGCAAGCACAGGCAAACCATATCCTCAAGGCTCACTGACTTTCAGCTGCTCCCTGTTCTATGTATGGCTTTGGCAATGCTGAAGTGGAAGGTAACATATTTTGGAAATGCTCTTCTGCAGAAAATCGACAGCCGCAGAGGTGGATTCTGTAGCAAATGCTAATTGTTTGCAAGGCAGAAATAATTTACAGGGTCCTGTGATAGCCCTTGTCACATGACCAAACAGAAGGCGGAGGAGGGGCAGCAGCAGCAGTACAGGCAGCCCCCCCCATTTATGCAAATTCAATATGGGCACGAGCGTGTATATGCACAGCACACCAAACCCAGAAGTGACCTGGAAACACTATAAAGATGTAACTGAAACATAACTAAAAGGGTGGGGTGGGTGGAGCCAGGGAAAGGGCGGGGTGGTTGCAGGCTTTTTCAAAGGCTTTCCATTACAGTCGTACCTCGTTTTGCGGCTGGGATCCATTCTGGCGCCCCGGCCGCTAGCCGAAAAGGATGCAGGGCAAAGCGCGCGTCTGCACACGCAGAGCGGTTTGTGCTTCTGTGCATGCGTGAAGCGCGATTTTGTGCATTTGCAAGTGGCAAACTCAGAAGCAACCCATTCCGGTTCCTTCGAGTTTGCCACGGACATTTGCCGGAATGGATGCTAGACAAGGCGGACGTTCACAGAAGTATTACTATATGTGATTTCACCGGCACAGACAATGCTTTGGAACATAACTCCCATGTAAACGGGGGGACTGTCTGTATAGTAGTGGCAGGGCCCACCCCAATCTCCATGCATCTGTCCATTCTTCTGAACACAGCCCAAGAACCTACGGCAGGTCCATCAGACCAAATACTTTCTGCTCCTCAGGGGGAGGCTACATAATCCAGCCCACCACTCTCCAGCAATTCCTTTATCCTTCATATCAAGGGGTGGCTCCTCCTCTTCATAGGTCCCTCTGAGACTTATAAGCCATGAAAGGGAGACTTGAAGCTCACAGCCTTGAAGTACCTGTGGCTTACTTGGACACATTACTGCTTGGGCTACATTGCAAACCAGCAGCTTCTACCCTAAAGACACCTCAACATGTACAGCCATATCTACGTAGGCATCTGTTTTCAGACCTTCAGTTTTATGTGTGGAAATTTGAAGGCAGGACCAGTGGGACACGGTGAGGTCTCCAGGGTGAGGCCAGCAGTGAATCCCACACCTTCCTCCATGCATGGAAAAGGTCTGAAAGAGACTGAAGTAACCCATCAATGTTGGCATGGGAAATCATTTGGGTCTGCAATCCTCCTATGTACACTTGCCCAGTAAAAAGCTCCAGCAAACTCAATGGGACTTAACTTCTGTGTAGATACAGTCGTACCTCGTGTTGCGTTCACTGCGGGTTGCGAACGGCGTGGGTTATCAACGTGGCAAACCCAGAAGTGTTTACTTCAGCGTTTCGCCGCGCCTATGCGCAGAAGCGCAATATCGCTGCTCAGGTTGCGGTCTTTTTGGGGTGCAAACGGCACCCCGGAACGGATCGTGTCTGCAACCCAAGGTACCACTGTAGTTGTAGAACTGCACTTCTTATTAGGCACAAAGGAGTTAGTTACCTGTGAGTTAAGTGCTATAAAATCCAATTATTTTGATAAGAGTTGAACATACCCTTGGCTGCGTCTGTCATTAAAATCAATGGGATGTAAATGTACTTTTGATGGATCAGGCTGAACAGAACTAAACTTGTTAATTGAATGTTGCAATAGATGATTTGTAGGAAAGTAAAACTTATTTATCACCTTGTTTAACTGCTTAATGAGCTGGTGAACAAATCAAACTAACAAAGAGCGAACTTTCACTAATTGAACTGGGACTTCATTAAAAATCAAACAGGTCTAATTTCACAAAGCTGAAGCCTGTAAATATTCTGAAGCATTTGATTTATACGTGAAGGGTTTGTAATGAGCAGGGGGTGGGAATGGATTTCCAATTCTAGTCATCAAATTGGATAAATCATTTTTCATTAAGCTTTACAGGTGATCCTACTGCCTAAACCAAGGGTGTACAACTCAATCACTTTGGAAGTCACTTTTATATTTTTATTAATTCAAAAAGGATACATCATTATGGTAGGAGTGGGAAAGTGTTTTTTGATACAGTTTTAACTTTCATTTAAATGTAGAATTCCCTCTCTTTCCATTGTTCGGGCATTTTATATAGCCAAAATGACACCAGCTGCACGCAACAGTGAAGCATCAGCAGGCTTTGGAAAACCTCAAGGTTTGCAAAGATGAAAAAAAAAATAGAATAAAATCCTTAATTGTTGGGAGAAAGAAATGGAATAGAGGACCAAGGAAGAGAATATGGCTGACTGTCTGGAACAGGACTAGCCCGTGCTACATTTTTCTCTCCATTGTTCCCCTTCCTTCTCCTCTGCACCCTAAAGTACAATCTATTTCATCTTCCTGCAACACAGGTTTTGCTGGGCATCACCTTCTGTCAGTCCACCTTCCATTACATTCTCCACTGCATAGCTCACACTCGTCTGCTCTCTCTCTTTCTCTCTCTACAACTATAGACATGTCAGGAGTTCAGTCCCCGGCCTGATAACACAGTGAGCGTAGTTAATGAAAAAGGATGTTTTATTGTCAAAACAAACAGATAGCTCTGGACGGCTCTAACACAGCCTCCACCATCATCAGTCAAGATGACCCTTCTGAAGACTGCTTCCGGCATGACGAGAAGCAACTGAACTTTCACTTCATACGTCTTTTGTTTTGCTTCCTATCTTGCAGCCCTCCCATTCGCCAGGACCTCAGACTGAGTGGGTCAGCTCCCGCCTCTTCCCTATTCTCTGAGAGGCTGTCTCTGAACTCTTTCCCACCTGTTTGTGCTTCCTGCGAGCTTTGACTGCTCTCAGTCATTCCCTTATCAACCGGCATTCCAAGGGGTGGGGGATTTGGCATTAGTTTAGCCGATACTCATCCTGCATGGCAATCAACCCTTTCTGTTCCTGGCTGCTTTCTTCAGTTGGCTGCAACCCTTCCCTGGGAGCTGGCTCATTCCTGACAAGACATGAACCCTTGTATAGCACCCTCTTTTTGTGCATCCATGCTATCTCTTATTTTCATGATTGGCAACTTAAGTTTAGAAAATTGTAAGTCAGTTCATAGTTAAGAGAAACTCTCCCCCACCCACTTCAGAATTCACAAACAGGCACATTCATTGTAGGCTTGCAGTATCTATATTGAATTGCATATGTGGTGATGAAGCCCCTGCCTCTGAACTGCTGGTATGTTGTGATGTCATGGGATGTTCGTGGATCAGCAATTTTATATATATCAAGGGGTGGGTGGGTGGGTGACTGTCTGAGAGCTAAGAACATGACGACACTCAAGCATAGGGATTTGAACAAAATTCACATTTCTCACAATTGCTCACAAAATATGTAATTCACTGTTTTCATTCCTTCATCAAAGTGAGTGCACATTGAGTGAAATTCTGCAGGCATTCGTGGGATTATGATGCCCTGGACAATGTTATTTTCAAAATGTTATTTTTAAAAAACCATTTCCATAATAATCAATCCTGCTACATTAGCTGCACTTTATGCAAGTAATCTTTCCACATACAGATGTCTGTAATAAAATTATGTAAAATTATGTTACGCATTATCTGTTTCATGGCTGGAATTCATGTTCCAAAACATACATTGAAGTTTTCAGAAACAGTTATGGAATCTTGAGAAAGAGCATCAAAACCACAAAGGAGAATGAGCCATGAAACAGGATAGGCTCAACAATTTGTGAAAAATTATCAAAGTGAGATGGCGTCATGAAACACATAATTGAAACTATTTTGCAATCTCCGATAGATAGTTTGATATGCATTTGCCTTAATTTTGCAATTTTTCCTGGGATCAGACAACCTGCTATTAAAACAATGCTGTTTGAGAAACTTGTTGAGCTGGAAAAGATACAGTAAAAGGTGAACCAATATGATCAGGGGACTGGAGATATAAAATGAGCATAGTGTAGAGTAGATCAATATAGATAAGTTGTCTCCCCTCTTTCAAAACACTGGAAGGCTTTAGTTTTTCAGTCTCATTCAACAGGACTTTTCTTATGCCCATGGTCTTTGTTCTTTCATTCTCATGCAGCCATCATTCATAATCTCTTGTTCGAAATGAAATGTATGTTATTAAATTTTTTCCTTTGGTATAATTGACATTTGTTTTGCTCAAATAAAACAAACACTCATAAACCATTGGCATGCCTTCTTGGCATAGCTTGCCAAAGCTCATTCTCCTTGAACTGGGCATAAGTATTGCACATCCAGCATCATATTTTTGCATATCTCTGGACAGAACTAGGCTCCATAGAGTACACCTGTATGTTTCTAAGTGAAATAAGAAGTGGCTAAGTAAGCCTGTTTTCATTTGTAAAATGTTGTAGGCATCCTGTCAATAGTTGTTTAGTGATTTATAGCCTTATTTTGATTCTCCATAGATCAACCACTCTGCATAGGACAACTCCATATATCAATCTTTATAGAGCTTGTTAGGCACATAAATCTGAGGTCTTATTGTCACATTAACACACATTTCAAGTCATACACAAAAGAATATTGATCCTCTTCTTTTCCGTCTAGGTTTACCTCCCAACGTTGTTATTGGTACTTGTGTAACAGTTAAATTAGAGATCAGGATTAATTCAAACTGACAGAGCATTAAAAAGACAGATGTTTCTGGTCAGGCTGAAAAAGTAACATGATAATCAGGAATGTAGCACACAATAATTGCAATGTACTTTGTGTGCACCCAGAATCTGAAAATTACTTTTTCAAGTATTATACTACAAAATGTTATGGTTGGAAGCCACAAGCTACTTACATATGGTAGGTGAAGAATCATAGATGTTAAATTATTCTAAATGGATCACAACTATAGTGAGCAATATGAGACAACAACAAGCTATATTACTTCATCTGGGTGGGTGGGTGTAGCTATTTGCATCTTTCTTCAATGCCAATGCCCTCATTTTAACAACAAACATGAATTCAGGGATCGTATTCCAAAACATTATCTCTCCAGTTCTCAGGTTTTTTTTGGGGGGGGGTATATGGATTGTAATAAGTGGGTATAGGATTGTAATCCATCGGACTCCCCCCTTTACTTGGGTTCATATTTGCAAGAGACTTGAAACTTATTTGTTTTCTCCATGACATGTTATTGCCCTTAATCTAAGGTTCCCAGAATTTGTAGAAATAGTGCAAGTACTTCACCTTAAAACATTAAAGGTAAAGGTAAAGGGACCCCTGACCGTTAGGTCCAGTCGCGGACAACTCTGGGGTTGCGGTGCTCATCTTGCTTTATTGGCTGAGGGAGCTGGCGTACAGCTTCTGGGTCATGTGGCGAGCATGACTAAGCTGCTTCTGGCGAACCAGAGCAGCACATGGAAACGCCATTTCCCTTCCCGCCAGAGCAGTACCTATTTATCTACTTGCACTTAGACATGCTTTCAAACTGCTAGGTTGGCAGGAGCTGGGACCGAACAACGGGAGCTCACCCCATTGCGGGGATTTGAACCACCGACCTTCCCATCGGCAAGCCCTAGGCTCTGTGGTTTAGACCACAGTGCCACCCACGTCGCTCCTTAAAACATTACTTTGCACATATGTTTTACTTCATTTCATCTCTGTGATGTGCAGTGTGCAGTAAAATGAAAGGAAAAGAGGAAGCCACATTTATGTAGCCGGGAATACCCACAATTTCTGTTTTGCCAGCAGCTCACATGAAACCCTCCATGCACTGAAAGAACACATGGAGGCGTCTTCAGGGCTTCATGCCACCATGCTCCCTGATAACTATGTTCTGTGGACACTGGAAGGAGTTCTATGCAGTGGGTGGAGCTTCTACATGCAGGAAAGATCCCAGTTGTGCAGAGTCCTCCTCACGTGGCGCAGCTCTGCTCACATAAACTGTGCATACGTAAAACTGCTTCTGATATTCAGTGTGTGGACATTGGGGGGAGCATGACAACATGCAATGTAGGCAGGGCTAGCCTGTGTGAGCCTATAGGAGGAACTCAACAGCACACCAAGACGATAATCCTGTCAGGCTTGCCAGATGGAAAGATCTCCCCTCTCTTTCCCCTACAAGCTGCTCTGGGATTTTTTCCTGAAACACCCCACCCCATGCACAAATTCATGTCTCTATAGGTCGCATTCACATATATATGCATTTTTAAGTACTCTTACCTGTAATATATATGTTTTCTGCACACTTTTTTTTTCCTTTTTTGCCTGGAGAATTGCATTGCAAAATTCTGAGACATGTGAATTTTGAAGGATAGTGGCTGGTATATTGTTTGGGAGAGTGTGAATTAATTAGGTTTATGTCAAAATGCAAACCAAGCCAAATTTCTCCCCATCCCTAGCAGAGAGCACAAGGTAACCTTAATATGGTGACCACATTGCCTGAATTGATTTCGTCAACTAGCACCACAGTGTTGAGAGGAATATTCCTGCTTATTTGATACTGTAATGCAATTTGTATTTGAATATGTAGAGTGTGTAAGCATACCGAAAGCAGTTGCATTGTACTCAGCTGCAAATAGAAAATTGATGCCGCTATAAATCTTCTGAAACCGCATGCTAGCAGCTAACGTAATTTATCTTAACCAACAGTTAAAATGCAGTGTCTTCATATCCATTGCTTATCTCAATAAACATAATCTTACACATAATTTATGTAGCATAACTTTTAATCTAGAAAGATATATTAAACATCAGGGGTCACATAATTAACTTCCAACCTGTTTGGGAAATTTGGGTACTGATGTGCTTACATAGTTTGGGCTTTGATGTTGCCCTCCTTCCTTCAAGCACAGAGAGAACACAAGCTCTTCCTTGCAGATTTTATGCACACCGCAAATCTCCCAACTGCAGGGGCCCCCCAACCCACCAAGAAACAGAGTGCCTCTCATGCTCTTTTTAGGACCTCCAGTCCTTAAACATATTTGTGAGACAAAAGAAGGGTTGTTCTGTATAAAAGACAGATTCTTGGCCTGGTGTTATCCTATGCAAGCAAATTAATTTAGAGTTAACTGTTTCAGGTATAAACCAAAATTAGCTTTTGATCATTTTGAAATGACTTCGAAAAAGGAGGTAATACTTGTGCTAAGAAATGATCACTAGATATTCATAAATCTTTTCTGTGACTATTTTCAATTAATATTTGGACTAATTGGTTCAAAAAAGTGAGAAAATTTTAATTGTCCCCTTTTTATAATAGGATATTAAGTTTCCATTTTAAGTATTCCAATTAAGGCTCAATGTGTATTTAAAGGATTTTCCAGAGCCAAAATATCTCTCACTACTAATTGTTGCTTTGAATGCATTTCACTTGAACACTATGACACGTTGCCAAAATATTTAAGCTCTTTGGTGCAGCTCTCTAGAAACTTGAATATCTCACATAATTAAGAGTGACTTTGGCCAAGTGGATGGAACAAGTTAGTTTTGGGTTTCTGTATATTTAAACTCTGACTACTACCACACTATTGACTGAATTCACCAAATCTAGAAAACAAAAGCACCACAAGACCTACAGTGTCTCTACACGACCCCCTATTCCAATAGGAACCAGGGCAGTGTGTTATCAACTGGGGGACTGTACCAGGTTTCTAGTCTGAGTCTGGTCAACCCTGAATGTCTAGCTTTAATCAATTATGATGGACAAGAATCAAGAGGGCAAGTGGTAGGCTGTACCATGACAGCATCATATGCACATCCTGAGGCCTCAAAAATGGAAACGGATCCTATAAAACAACAGAATTGATGACCATGGTTCCCTCCCCCTTGACCATTGTTCAAACACATATCTGAACAAAAACATTCCCCAGAGTCATGGGCTTTGACTTTCATTGATGACCATTTTCCCCCCTCAATATGGCTTTACATTCAAGATGATGGCTTGAGAAAGGGACAAACATGGCACCAAATCTGCACAATCAGCTCTTGATTCCCCAAAGAGGAAATGAGGAAACAACTGGACTTTGCTTGAACCTACACTCCTTAATTCCTAACAGGCTTCCAAGACGTACGAGGTTCTTGATTAGATGGTACAAAATACAGGCGTGTACATTTTTGAAGCTGTCTGTAAGCCTCTGGAGGTATTTGTGTAGAATCCCTCTTTCAGAGCCCTCTCTGACCTCTCTGTATCCTCAGATGACTTGACTAAGTGAACCTTTAGTTCTTTCTGTTTCAATGTTTTATTAATTGATTAAATACAGGAAGCATAAATCATTCATGTTATTAATAGCATTCAAATATTCATGAGACAAAATGTTTGCTATTATGTACCAGAGGTTAGATTTCCCCTCCCCCTTGAATTTTAAATCTAGGAAGGAAATAAAAGTGCAATAGCATACAGTAGATGTAATTCTTTCCTCTATTAGTTTATTTATTCATCAACTCCTTCCATTTTTACTTGGCCAAACTATCAAGAAGTAGATTTACCCACCCACCCCATCTGTAAATAGCAATCCATTTCTTTTCTTAGCATTTTCCATTACTTTCCAATTCACTGCTCATAATTTCAGTAGATAAATACAACCATTTTAAGCTGGTGCACACCAGTACAGTTATGCTGGTAGCAAAGGAACTTTGATGGTTTTTCACATCAAAAAAATTACTGAAACAGATTGAAAATCACAAATGTCCATATATTTTAACACTTATTATATTATTTTAGTGCGTAAATTTGTCTTAGCATTTCTGACTGAAGTTGTGTGAACAGATAGATAATGAGAGAGCCAATAAGGAGGAAGTTGCCACACGGGCAATATGTGGAGGTTGCCACACGGGCAATATGTGAAGCAACTAAAACATGTTGCTCGATAGCATTACCTGTCACAGAAGCAGCAACTGCTACAATTATATTTTTAAAGCAATTTACTAAAAAGTTGTTTTGACATAAAATCCAATTAATAGAGGCTAGGCACAGATGGGCTAAGCAGCTGTCCATGCTTCACAAAACCATTTGTTTCCAACTTGCCAAAGGTACAATATCTAACTGTGCTCTTTGCTACATTGCTTTTCATTGTACAGCTAAAGGATAACCTTGAGGACTGTTAAAACACCCATAATTGATATGAGGCAATTTAAAAAATTGGGACTTAAACCCTATCAGTTGTCCATTGATTTTTCATTAAATTGTTCAACAAAGCATTAGAACATTGCCCTATATTCATGGCATCATCATCAACTGTGCCAGCTTTGTTTATTAGGGCTGAAGGAAACATGGTGTTAAATATGTATTTGTTATCACAGTGCAGGGTTTGTTTTTTAGTTTTTAAAGCAAACAACATCAGCTGATGGGGAGGAAGAATTTGATATATTAAGGGATCAGATATGGCTGCTGTAGAGTTAGTAAAGGAAGGAGATAGCTAAATGCTTGAAGTTTTCAACCAGGTGTGGGACAGCTTGTTGTTGTTTGTTTGTTTGTTTGTTTGTTTGTTTGTTTAGTCATTTAGTCGTGGATGCCAGCTGGACTCAGCAATTGGTTGGTTATTTATTGTGTCTATTAGACCTAGAACACCGGTTGACATATCTGACTTCCTTGTTATCCAATGGTCCAATTGCCTTTTCAGCAGGCCTCCTACCAATGTATTTCAGTAGTATGGTTTCAAATCACATTGGCAGTAAAAATAAATTGAAATATCTGCATCAAATGAAATTGTGGGGAGGGATACATAGATTGCAAAAGCTAGAGTACCATATCATGCTTTTTACATTTAGTACTGTAACTTAATCATTCACAGTGCACAGAAACATTTCACAGAAAGCAGAGGAAAGCAGACTGCTATGACTAGATTAGTGCCTGCCATTATGAGAGCAATTGCCCTTTTCTTCAGTAGACGATTTAGTATTTATATAATGCATATATCAAATATTCCAGAGCTTCACGAATATTATCATAGCCAAGCAGTCCTGAAAGGTAAGACATACTATTAGCATGTTGCAAATGAGCTAAGGATAAGAGAACAGGAGTATGCCAAAGGCCACCTAGTAAGTAGTTTAATTTCTTGAGGTGAGATTTGGAGAAATGGAGACTTAGCTGCTATATTACATCAGTTCTTCATTGCCACCTCTTAAATCAGCACTATATCTACCTAGTTCACTTTTCCTAAATGGTTTTACTGATTGAATTTTATCCTTGTTCAATGTAATGAATATGTACTATATTTTCTAGGACTTTTAGGATTTGAGGTTTCATTTTGATACAATGAAAGGCCTCCATTTTGGGGGAGAGGGCTTCACTAGTCCTATGTAACTAAAACGACAATGCATGCAGAGAAAACAGCAACAGCTACACATAAGAGAAGTTTCGGGAAGCTTGGGCTAATTTTGATGTTTGCAGAAGTAAAAAAAAAGTCTTGGGGGGAAATTAGGAGGTACCCCCCCCCCAAAAAAACACAGGCCAATAATGATCAAACATGCCCAGTGCTCACATAATGCTGACTGGGGGTGGGGTGGGGGGATGAAAACAGCTAGAGGGATAATGGAATGGAGTGACTGGGGGGGGGAGAACAGAAGATGAGACATATACATTTAAAAAAGGATATAGGGAACAGTGGCGGAGCTTCATGCTCCGGCACCGGGGGGGGGGGGGCGGAGAGCAGGCAGGGGCGGGGCTGGTGCGCGTCCTGGTGGTGGGGCATGCTGCATGCGGGGGTGGGGCGCCCAGCGCGGGGGGGGAGCAGCCGCGATGGCACCCTGCCGGGATCGTGCTGCCGGGGGCGGTGCACTCCCCCTGCACTCCTCTTCCTCCGCCAGTGATAGGGAAGGGCTTCATTGCCTGGATAGTTCATTTCCTGGTTCCCATTAACCCACTATTTGTTTAAAAAGAGGTGGAAGGTAATTATTAAAGCATTATCTATCTGCATTTCTTCAAACTAGCATTGGTTTCCCCTTCAGACCTTCTACCCAATACAAGAACCCCAAACAGGGTTGCTTAGGGCAATGTTTTTCAACCTTTTTTGGGCAAAGGCACACTTGTTTCATGAAAAAAATCACGAGGCACCACCACCATTAGAAAATGGTAAAAAAATTAACTCTGTGCCTATATTGACTATATATAAAGTAATTTTTCAATTTTTCCTACGGCACACCAGGCAACATCTCGCGGCACACTAGTGTGCCGCGGAACAGTGGTTGAAAAACACTGGCTTAGGGTCCATGTGTGCAGCCTGCTCCCCTCTCTTCCACATGTCCTTGGAAGATGATGATTTCTGAAGTATTTTAGTGTTTCCATGTGAAGTCTCATTATTCATAAGGGAATGAATTAAAAGTCTGCAGCTTAAATACAACCAAATCAGTAACTTGTACTCAAAAGATTTCTAGGGTTTTCTCTTTCTTGTAACACAATAACATTCAACGAGCCATTTAATTACAATTTAGACTAATACATTGTTTTATCATGTGCTGTGTAAAATCAAAACAAAATAAAATTAAAAAATTCCTTCCAGTAGCACCTTAGAGACCAACTAAGTTTGTTCTGAACTGTGTAAAATCAGTTGCTGGTATAGTTTTAGGATAACAATGCAATATGAACGCCTTGAGCTTCAGAAAGCAACTTTGAGAAAGTAACTCTCTTTAACCCCTTTAAATTGTACAAGGACATGTTCCCAGATAACACTTCGAAAAGGGGAAACTTGGAGTAGAGAAATAACAGGCAATAGAGGATGTGCTTGAACCATTCACCACATCCACAAATGACTCTAAATTACTCCTTGCCACTGAGAGAAGACATGCTTGCTGAGGGTAAAATCACTAGGGAAGAGTTTGCAGTAGAGAAATAGTGGTGGGGAAAGGACTGTGCACAACTTCACTCCTCTGCTGCTGCTGTACTCCAAACCACCCTCTCCTGCAGTAGCTTTTCAGTAAGTCATGATAAATAACTAAATGCATAACTAATTCAAGGTTACGTTATACAATTTTATGTGTAACATGTAGTCAGCCCGGTTACAGGTGGGTAGCTGTGTTGGTCTGTCATAGTCAAAACAAAATAAAAAATTCTTTCCAGTAGCACCTTAGAGACCAACTGAGTTTGTTCTTGATATGAGCTTTCGTGTGCATGCGCACTTCGTCAGATACTTCAGTAGTCAGCCCATCAGTTTACTTCTAACTATTGACAGACTATAGCTGAGTCAAACTAAAGTGAGTAGAAACTAGACTGAAATAATAATGTTTCTAAGGTCCTAGAAATAATTAAGAGCTGTGATTGTTTCTAGGGTTTGGCCTTGTATGAACATAGAGATTTCCAGCTTTCGGATGAGCATCCATGACACAATGACCTCCTTGAGAAATCCACATTGGTCACCACAGGCAATAGGATTCATAGAATCATAGAATCATAGAGTTGGAAGAGACCACAAGGGCCATCCAGTCCAATCCCCTGCCAAGCAGGAAACACCATCAAAGCATTCCTGACAGATGGCTGTCAAGCCTCCGCTTAAAGACCTCCAAAGAAGGAGACTCCACCACACTCCTTGGCAGCAAATTCCACTGCCGGACAGCTCTTACTGTCAGGAAGTTCTTCCTAATGTTTAGGTGGAATCTTCTTTCTTGTAGTTTGAATCCATTGCCCCGTGTCCGCTTCTCTAGATTAAACAGGGGTATTGAGGTATTGTTTGTTGTTGCGGGGGGGGGGGGTTGTTACTGCTATTGATGTTAAATTTTGTGTCTTTATTTTAAATATGATTTATGTGGAAATTGTTCAGTTTGGTTGTGTATTTCCTAAGTTTTATTTAATATTTATGGTTACTTTTGTTATGCTGCAATTACATTTTTTTCCATTTTGTAAGCCACCTTGAGCATGGTTTGAACTATGGAAAGGTGGCATGCAAATAAAATGATGCATGTATGTACGTAAATCGTATGGTGGACAAATGAAGCTGACAAATGCATAGACAAACGAAGCGGGAAATAGCACTGAGACAAATGGCATGGGGTGTATCTGTGTTTGCTTGTACAAATGTGAAAAATCATTGAAAAGGCACTCTTTCACAGTCACAAAAAAGGAACACAAAACAGGTTAAGCAATTTAACTTTTGGTACATCCCTGGTTTCCAAGACCCTTGGAAGCTGATACATACAAGCCATTTTACTACGATGTCACCCTATTTAATTTCCAGTCAGACTGTCTGGGTAACTACAATGCCTTGAGAATAGCTTAAGACAAGGTAGTTAATTAGAGCATGTCTTTTTTAGGGTAGGGGGAATAAAGACTGTTCATTAATGAGAACAGTTCTTCATCTGCCTAGCTTTAGAGACACTATATTATAGTGAGTTAGACTGAATTAACCATGCTGTGAAAAAGACTTTTTAGCACTGTGAACTCTTGAGCTTCTGGGAAGTCTTAAAGTAGGGTACATTTTATATTGACAAGCAAGCGTGAGCATAAAATGCTAGCAAGCATTCTGGGATATTAAGGTAAAAGAAGAGTCAGTTCAATACAGGTTGTTATTTATTTGTCTATGTAGCGGACCCACCACTTAATACTACCAATTAATAATGTGGTGGACCCACTCCTGTACCCAATTAAATATAGTGCACCTACCTCACAGTACACCAATTACGCAAATTTCTACAATTTACCACGGATTATCTAATGGGGGAATTGGGTGAGGGGAAACTTAATCATTTAGAGTCTCAGACAGGAGTTGATCAAACAAACAAACAAAGTTTTATTAAACAACAAGAAGTTTGTGAAACAAAGTGGGTCAGGAAATGTGCTCTTTCTGGTAGAAGTTAACTTATTTACTTTAACTAACTACAAGGTGTCCCAGGCTTAAACACAATACTATAGGCACAATTCTTCTTAAACTTCAGTTACTAAAAATCAGGTGTTACACTTCAGGTGGTAAATATTCAGGTTTCCAGAATAGAGGGTAAAATGCTTGACTCACTTTCTGTCACTTAGATATTACAATTAAATACTTTCAACTTAACTCAGAACCAGTTCTCCCTATCTCCCAACCTGAAACCTGCCTAACATCTCAAATCAAATCATATCCCTCTTCTCAAATCCAGCCCTATCTCTCATCTCAAATCCAGCCCTATCTAACGCTCTCCCTCAGAAATTGCTCCTTTTATTCTCCCCCCCCCCAATGCTGTTCCTCCTCTCTCTTTGGCTAGCTGACTCTGTAGCCAATCAGAGAGAGGCTACAGCACTCTGGTGGCTTTTCAGAGGAAGTGCATCACCAGACTCTAGTCTGGCTCTGCTGTCCTTCACAGTCTAACAACAGATCTCTGGGCAAGGACCAATGAAAAGTGTAAAACAAATTTTAAAATGTATACATCACAAATGCATTTTCTTACAGGATATTTTCATTTCACAGTTGCAATTCACCTTGGATGCACCCGTCAAGCAGATTATCCAACAGATTCTGCTTAGGTTGACATACATTTCTAAGTTACACAGTATTATTTCAGCATTCTAGGCCCTTTGGGAGCTCCCCGATATCTTGCCCCTTCCTGTCTTGATAACCAGTGAGTAGGACTGAACAGGCTTCAATGGAGGGAAGGTTTCTGTGTAGGGATTTTTCTCCATGTGTTGCTGACATCGGTGGAATTTTGACTTCAAAGTCAAGCAGGTAACAAGTCTCTGTGCCTAACACATGATGTTGGGAAACCAGCTCAGCCATGCTACCCTGCCTGCCCCATCAATTGCTGCTGCCCTCTCCCTCTTGTGAACCGGCAGCAATACACAGCATCAGGAAGTCAGGTAAACAGGGTTGTTCTACCATCCACTATTGTGCCTGCTAACTTGAAAGGAAGTCCCATTGAGATTAAGGGGGCTTATTTCTACTAAGAATGCATGCTAGCCTCATCTTTATTGTGTTTTTAATATTTTGTTGGGAGCTGTCCAGAGTGGCTAGGGCAACAAAGTCAGATGGGTAGCATATGATGATTATGATTATTATTGCTTTTTTTCTGGGGGGACGCAGGGGTATGCCCTGGCCGATATGCCAGAATATGTGATGATCCATGGCTGTCTCAACATGATACAGCTGAAGCCCAGAACTACCTGAATCAGCTTGATTCAGTTCAGGTCCACAGTCCTAGTCAGCATTTTGGGTGGAATTCATCATCACATTATTAAACAAAACAAACCCCACATCGCACCATTGCAAACATTTCATCTACACGAGCATATCAGTTTGTCCATCAGAATAATCCCCTCTGCTGTTCTGGGGTGTTTTCCTGACCCTTCAAGCCAATTTAATGAGTGTGGGGCGGGTGGGGGGGAACCCTTTGCACAAGCAGAAGCCCTTGTAGAGGGCTTCTGCTTACGATGTTCCTTAGCTGACTCTTGCCCTTTAAAATTTCTATATGACTTTTAAAATCTTCTATAATTTCCTGAAGTTTAAATATTGTCTTGATTATATGCCTTTAATAAAGTATTTGCAAATAAATAAATAAATAAATAAGCAAGCAAGCAAGCAAGCAGTTTAAAACCAAAAGCAATGATGAATTCATTATATAAATGATATTCAGATAGGACCAGTGATTATTTTGTTAAACCAGTGGGGAGAACGAAAAATGGGGAAGAGTGTCATAGCTGCGGAATGATCATTTGGGGACTCTAAAAGGGTGAAAGAAAGGAGTAAGAGGAGAGATTACACTTGGCTATATACAGTATAGCATAGCTAACTTGCTTGAAGATTAGATAGAAGAGGAGACTAGTAGGGGAAAATAGGAGCACAAATATTTCCCCTCCCAAGCAGAGGGGAGGGGGACTTTTTGTCCTTGGCAGCAGATCATCAGAGTGAAGATGTCTTTGGTGAATCTGTGCACATGCATCTTTTGGGTGGGAATTCCTAACAATGAAACCTAATGGGTGCTGATGCTTGACTAAGTACCTCTGATACATTTATCCTAGTATTTCAGACATGGAGTCCTCTGTTAGGGCTTTGAGGTGGCAAAATTAGTGAACATGCCTTGGATGCATTTATTAAGTTAGAGACTCAGCAGGAAAGAATATGTTTGCCTTTCCCAGAGATCTCACACCTCTTTGCATTCCTGTTGAGAGATACTCCCACTGAATGTGCTAAAAAACTATATACTCTTGGAATAAAACTGGGCCATGATGGGCTGAGTACAATTTGATAATGAACCACTCAAAAATATGATTGTTTTCCAAACAAATCCCTCCTGATTTCCCTTAACAAAATACCTCATAACATAATGGCACAAGGTAGTGGCTGTACCTTGAAAATGAAGAGAGATGTCCTTAGTCATCAACATTCTTCTGAGTGGTATATCATTTGATTCCATGACCTACGTGTTGCACCTCTTTCCTTGAAGAGGAACAATTTGAGATGTTCCCAAGAGTAAAAGATTAGACTTCTGCCATGACAGTGAATTATGAACCTAATGTATGAACAGCAGTAAGTATCTAGGCCTCCTACTGGTCTAGAAGGAAGATTATGTTATCTTGTTTCCTGCTGAGCCTGCCATTTGTTTCCCAGAGAACTTGAGGAATAATGCCGATAATGTGCAAGCTGAGAGTGCAAATGTGAGAGCGGAAAAGGTTAAGAGGAGAGCTTTACATGTTTAATAATAAATAAAAAAGAGAATTTCCTCACAAGCAGATATTTCAAAATATATTGCCTAGTTTAGTGTCATTAGCAAGAGTATGTGAAATCTTATTAAACTTTGCTTCAGATTATTCTAGTGAAGCGAGTGCTTTGGGTTAATGAGTCTGTTCAGCATTCTGTTTGTTTATAAACAATGCAACAAGAAAGACACACACACAGTGCTTTTTTGGGGAGGGGGGGCTACTCAAAGGCATACAGTTTTGGCACCTTTTTTCTAGAATAATAGCATTCTCTCTCTCTCTCTCTCTCTGTGTGTGTGTAACCGTGTTTAATTCTGGAGTTACTGAATCTACTCCCTTGTAGATTTAGATATGAGATCTGTAAATTGTTTGCCACATTCAATACATTAGTCTCTGCTTCAGGTTCAAAATCCCATCCCTGCCCACTGCACGCCTATTTTGAAGGGATTCATGAAAATTGTAAAAATGCACTGCAATGAGAGAGGTGGCTTGAAGATTGGGGAATAAACTACACAATATACCTGTAGCTAATGATCCATAATCAGAACTCCCCCCTCTGAGTTTTTTTTTTATATATAAAATAAATAAATAAATAGAGCTTGGAGAGGGCAGGACTACTTTTTTAATTCCTCCGTTTCTCCAGTCTTGAGTTCTGAATAGTTTTGAAACTGAGCATTAGTTTGTAATCAGCAGTTGTCAGTGTTGTAGTGCACATTCCTCCTCACTGACACATTTTTGCAAGCAATTGTCCTTAATAATGCATTTTTAATGTTATTTTCATCAATACATTTATCCTGTGAACCACCCTGAGACCTGCGGGTTTAGGACAGTATATAAATTCTAATGATGATGATGATGATTCAGTGTTGTGTACACTTCCCCCTAAATATATACAAATAATGGCACACATTTTTTGCCTGGAGAACCGCATTACAAAATTCACGGAAGTTCAAATTTCAAAGGCTAGGTAGCTTTGCATTAAACTGTAAACTGTACCAATTCCCCCCCTTCCTTCCATCAGGTCAGTGCTTCCAACACTGGGAGAGAGATTGTTTTTTAATCCTTCAAAGGATTCTGAGGGACAGAATCCCAAACAATACATCTTCTAGATGGTTCACCAAAAGATCATAAACTATTTAAAGAGAAAGTGGTATGTCAACAGAAGTGTGCTTAAAACAAAGCAAACACTAAAAGAGCATTGCCCTTTGAATTTGCATTAGCTGCTTCTCTCAGCTGCAATTTCTTAGGTTTCCTTTTTAGGACGATGGCATTGACTATCTGATATTATGATAGAATGCTGAACAGACTCATTAACCCAAAGCACTCGCTTCACTAGAACAATAATCTTATCGTCTTCCAAAGCAACTACTCTACTCTGAACTTAAAAATGGAAAGCGTAATGCTGGTGGTCAACAAAAGAGGTTTAAAGACTTCTCAAGGCAATTCTTAAAAGATGTAGTATAAACACTGACAACTGGGAAACACTGGCTTGTGAGCGCTCCAGTTGGAGAACAGACCTTACCAAAGGTGTCATGGACTTTGAAGACATTTGAACTCAGGACACAAGGGAGAAACGTGCTAAGAGGAAGGCATGCTTGGCAAATCCACACAGTGATCAACTCCCGCCTGGGAACCAATGTCCCCACTGTGAAAGGACGTGTGGATCCAGAATTGGCCTCCACAGTCACTTATGGACTCATTGTTAAAACCGTGTTTATGGAAGACATGAGTGATCGCCAAAGAATTAGAAGATACTGGAACCCATCAAGGGGCTTTGTACACCAGCTTTAGAACGGCACAACAACCCTCTTTGTGAATGAGAGCATTGCATTTCCATTTATTTTTAACTGTTACCTTCCAAGCAAACTGCCAGAGCTTGGAAAATGATAGTAAGCTGAGGTGCATTCTTTGGGTGCTTCCAGATGGCACTTTTCCCAGTTGACTGCTGATTGAATCTGCAATGGCCCTGGGGATGTGTGAGTGTTTTGAGGTGGGAGGAGAGGTATCATCCATCATTGCTTCCAGGCTAAGCCAAAGAAAGAAAGAAAGCTAAACTTGGAATTTGATGTGACGCCTCATTGGATCTTGCAGCTGCTGCATTTGCTGGGAACAAGTAGTGCTGGTCTGGTGTAGGTGCGGACAAATCTGTCAAATTACTATTCCGATTTTTCCAATCTTAAATTCAGTTTAAGAGAGAGGATGGGGAAGACCCAGTTGTTTCAGTGGGTCTGCTCTGATTATGTTTTCATTTTAAGGATGAACCTATCTAACTCACACTTTCTGAAGCAATATGTGAATCAAAGCACAGCCCTGCTTCAAAATGCACACTTCTAACACTGACAAGGGAAGAATGGACAGTGAAATTACTGGAGTATGCGGAATTGGACAAAATTACGGGAAGAATCCGAGAACAGCGGGACCAGAAATTCATCAAAGACTGGACCAAATTTACGAATTATTTAAAAGACAATGGTATTCAATCAAAGACGTTGATATGATTTCAAGAAGCTTTGTAGATTATTGAAGAAATGTCATTGTAAATAGGAAATTATAGTGATTAAGTTGGATATGATGATTTAAAGCAACGATTGAGTTAAGAAGTATAGTATAAAGTAATAGATATTAGAAAAATCATCTGGAGGGTTTGAGGGAAGTCACGGCCCTAAAAAGGCCTAAATGTTAAATGAATGAAAAGATAAATGTGATAGTTTTTTCAATGTATTTATATATATAAAATAAAAATAAAAATGATATTAAAAAACAAAAACAAAATGCACACTTCTTCCTATTTTGCAATGCAGTTCTCCAGCTAAACAATGCTACAGTAAAATATACATAAATTGTATGTTATTAGTGAAAAGAACATACACAAATGGTCACATTGGGGGAAATTGCTGTGGGAAAACATGTACATTAGGGGAAAATCACACTAAAATGTGAACCGAATTTAAGATTGGGAAAATGAGAAATGGGAAGAAACTGAAATCGACATATTTGCCCATTATTTATAAATTGGTGTCTATTCATATGCATCAGCTTATGTAGACTATACGCAGAGTTGAGTCTTCTTTTTCTGTGGGATGCATTCTTTCCTCTTTTGACAATGTATCAGATGTCTACATCAAAATTATATATCTTAACATTGTTTTCCTGCAAAGGTGTGACTGTAACTTCTTTGGTCTTTTTTAAAATATAAAACCCCTCTCATTCTCTGAACAAGAAGCAGACCAGTGAAGAAAACGTCATCCCAATTATGCAGGCTGCACCAGGCTTCTCAAGGCAAAAAAGCAAATGAAAGCTGCAGGACAACACAGTCAGAATACAAAATGTAACACTACATATTTTTAAATCATCTTTTACTGATGGACGATTATTTCTTGTAAGCAAGCAGAACACTCCCTGCAGCATAATGTGCACAGCCAACTGAAAGAGAAAAAGCTGACAGGGAAATGCATTACTTTTTACTAAAATTATCTCATGCTCTTTCTCTGTTTTTTGCCAGTTTCTTCTAAGTGATTCATGAAGTAAAGTTGGGGGTTCATAAATCTAGGATAAAGAAGAAGTCAATAAATGACAGATTTGTTGTGAAGTGCTTGGCCAACTAACACATAGTACCATCAGTGTCCAATTTGCCTTTGAGATCAGGTCGGTACAATGTTGTTGTTTCGTTTCCTTCAGACAGTTTTTTTTAAAAAAACTCTGCATATTTAATTGAACCATGTGGCTGTAGGTGGGACTTCAATGTGTGCGTTGTATGGTTTGACATGAAAAGTGAACGCGTTGTTAGCTTTATCACGTGATAAATGCTTCTTAATACTAAGGTGTTGTTGTTCAGTCGTTCAGTCGTGTCCGACTCTTCGTGACCCCATGGACCAGAGCACGCCAGGCACGCCTATCCTTCACTGCCTCTCGCAGTTTGGCCAAACTCATGTTAGTAGCTTCGAGAACACTGTCCAACCATCTCATCCTCTGTCGTCCCCTTCTCCTTGTGCCCTCCATCTTTCCCAACATCAGGGTCTTTTCTAGGGAGTCTTCTCTTCTCATGAGGTGGCCAAAGTACTGGAGCCTCAACTTCAGGATCTGTCCTTCTAGTGAGCATTCAGGGCTGATTTCTTTGAGAATGGATAGGTTTGATCTTCTTGCAGTCCATGGGACTCTCAAGAGTCTCCTCCAGCACCATAATTCAAAAGCATCAATTCTTCGGCGATCAGCCTTCTTTATGGTCCAGCTCTCACTTCCGTACATTACTACTGGGAAAACCATAGCTTTAACTATACGGACCTTTGTTGGCAAGGTGATGTCTTTGCTTTTTAAGATGCTGTCTAGGTTTGTCATTGCTTTTCTCCCAAGAAGCAGGCGTCTTCTAATTTCGTGACTGCTGTCACCATCTGCAGTGATCATGGACCCCAAGAAAGTGAAATCTCTCACTGCCTCCATTTCTTCCCCTTCTATTTGCCAGGAGGTAATGGTATACTAAGGTACTCACTAAGGTACTCACTATTTAATGAGGTACTCAATGAGGCAAGTTCTGCTACCCATTATGCATTCTAAGGACAACCAATTTAAGCCTTAAAAAATGGATGGGAAGAGGGTGAGATTGATTGGGCTCCAAATGTGGGTTCTGTTTTTAAAATGTTAGACTTCCAGAGAACTCAGTCCTTCATAACAGCATATGAAGGATCAGCCCAAAAGCCTGTCAAGCCCAGTATCCCACAGTTCTCACAGTGATCAGCCAGATGCCCATGGAAACCCTACAAAGAGAACTTGAGAACATATGAGAAATATGTAAAATAACCAAGCAAGTATTAGAAAGCACCCCAGAATTGACCCTACTAACCATATTCCAAGACAATAATGCTCACTTACACCACAAAGAACTCATAACCCACCTACTTTCAGCAGCCAGAAACATCATAACCAGACACTGGAGAGACCTGTCAGGAAAGACCTGTCACCCGACCTCACCCCCACCCATCTTTCCACTGTCCACCTCTTCCCCCCCCCTTTTCTTCCCTATGTCTCAACAAATGAAACTGATTTGTAAAAAATGTTACATGGGAAAAATATGAGAGACATTGCACATTCTTTTGTAAATCAAGAAAATCTTTAATAAAGAAGAAGAAGAAGAAGAAGAAGAAGAAGAAGAAGAAGAAGAAGAGATTGAAATAGATATTGCCAGAATTGTATGTTTTTCTTCCCCATCCCAACTTCATAGGATTCAGTTTGAAAATGAAGCCATGAACAGGGTGAAGGTTAACTATCCTGTGCCACTCCTCTGATTCCAATTCCCTCTTCCTAAAGCTACATTTCTTTTCTCTTTTTTTACAGCATTGGTGCTCTGTTACATTTATTTATTTATTTATTACACACACACACACACACACACACACACACACACACACCAAGGGTTCTTTGCCGCCCCGTTTTATTCTCATAACAATCCTGCTAGGTAGGTTAGGCTAGGAGACAGTGTCTGGTCCAAGGTCAGCCCCTGAGCTTCATAGCTGAGTGGGGATTTGAACTCTGTTCTCCCCAGTCCTAGTGCAACATTCTAACCACTATACTGCACTGACTCCCAATGAGTATTCATGGGATTTGCAGCTATCCCCTAAGGACCCATTGCACACATTTGTACTTCCCCATTCACAGTTATGATGAATTTGTTTTCACTCTCATGGCAAAAAGATAGCACATGGAAGAGTCAGCTTTCATCAACAGGATTCACAAATAATAATTATTCCTACCCCGCACATCTGGCTGGGTTTCCCCAGCCACTCTGGTTGGTTTCCAACAAAAGATTAAAAATACATTAAAACACCAGTCATTAAAAACTTCCCTAAACAGGGCTGCCTTCAGATGTCTTCTGAAAGTCAGATAGTTGTTTATTTCCTTGACATCTGATGCGAGGGCGTTCCACAGAGCGGGCGCCACTACCGATAAGGCCCTCTGCCTGGTTCCCTGTAACTTCACTTCTTGCAGTTAGGGAAGACCTTCAGAGCTGGACCTCAGTGTCCAGGTTGAACGACGGGAGTGGAGAAGTTCCTTCAGGTATACTGGGCTGAGGCCATTTAGGGATTTAAAGGTCAGCACCAACACTTTGAATTGTGCTCAGAAACATACTGGGAGCCAATGTAGGTCTTTAAAGACCGGTGTTATGTGGTCTCGGTGGCTGCTTCCACTCACCAGTCCAGCTGCCACATTCTGGATTAGTTGTAGTTTCCAGATCACCTTCAAAGATAGCCCCACATAGAGTGTGTTGCAGTAGTCCAGGCGGGAGATAACTAGAGCAGGCACCACTCTGGCAAGACAGTCCACAGGCAGGTAGGGTCTCAGCCTGCGTGCCAGATGGAGCTGGTAGACAGCTGCCCTGGACACAGAATTGACCTGCGCCTCCATAGACAGCTGTGAGTCCAAAAGGACTCCCAGGCTGCGCACCTGCTCCTTCAGGGGCACAGTTACCCCATTCAGGACCAGGGAGTCCCCCCACACCAGCCTGCTCCCTGTCCCCCCAAAACAGCACTTCTGTCTTGTCAGGATTCAACCTCAATCCGTTAGCTGCCATCCATCCTCCAACTGCCTCCAGGCACTCACACAGGACCTTCACCACCTTCACTGGTTCTAATTTGAAAGAGAGGTAGAGTTCACCCCAACAGTCAGGGAGCTGGTTCTACCTGCCCAACAATATTGCATTGCAGCAGCTTGCTATTAATGTTTGGAATCTCTTTATGTCACATCAGAATGACAAATCCAAGTGAACTAGTGTTCAAAAGGCTTGTTCATTGTGATCTACACTTTTAAAAATCTGTTTATCTATGGATTATTGATTGGATATGATCCTCCCTCCCATTCTGGATGAACATTCTATTTTTTCCCTTCTTCTATTTACATATTGTGATATCTTTTACTTTTCTTAATGGTGATTTTAATTTTATATAGAAAAATGGGATACACTTACATGAGATACAAAACCTTCAGTTAAAACAACGCATAGTCAGAGAAATGGACAAATGTGGCCATGCTCTCTCAGATATATATTGGGGATTACACTTTTCAAGGTTGATGAAATATCTACAATGCAGTTGCTCAAATGAATAATGAATAATATGCTGAACAAAAGAAATATGAAAGAGACAAAAGCATTGCTCTCTCCTATTTCTACAGGACACGAGGAAACCTGTTGCTTAGGCAACAGAGAAATTGCCATAAAATGTTGTGAAACTGAAATGGACTAATTAGACTATAAAGGGATCCATTACTTGAGATTCCTGTGTGGGTTTCAAATGCTATTTGACTATCATATTAAGAGAGGTCTTTTGTGAAGGGTGTATGGGCCAGCATGGCTCAGTTAATTGTCTGAGACGCTGTTTTGACACGCTTGCTGCTAAGAGCTTATAAAGTGTTTATACCTAACGGTAGTGTTGAATCAGTTTAATTAACAATGAAATGCTACTTCTAAGACAAGTGTTTAGAAAGTGGAGTTCTCAGGGCATAAGCCAGATGCTGCGTGCAAGCAAATAAACTTGATGTTATGCATTTGGGCTTTCCGATAAGGAGAGAACAACCAAATACAGGCCTTGTGTGACTGCAGATTAACATGGAAGTGTGTGACTTTCCACCTTATGATCAGGGATCTGAGATTGCTATGGGAACATGGCTAATTTTCTTCATGCAAGATACCTTGCTAAAAGCTTTTTTTAGCATGCAAATTTTATATGCACTCCTTACCAATTGCTTGCAATAGCGCTTTTTTAAACACACACACACACACACACACACACACACACACTTGTTGTTCAGTCATTCAGTCATATCCGACTCTTCGTGACCCCATGGACCAGAGCATGCCAGGCACTCCTGTCTTCCACTGCCTCCCTCAGTTTGGCCACACACACTTCCAAAGAAGCACTTTAATTTTTGTGAAAGCTACCAATTTGACAGCTATAAAAAGCAGTGAACTTTATTTAGGCTGAACTCATCACTGGAGCAATGCCAGCTATAGGAGCACACAACAGAATATCGAGGCCACTGTACACAGTAATCTAGTACAAGACAACCGTTCACATGCAGCTGGATAGCTCAGTTGCTTAGAGCGTGGTGCTGATAACGCCTGGGTTGCAGATTTGATCCCCGTATGGGAGAGCTGCACATTCCTACATTGCAGGGAGTTGGAGGATCGAGATGATCCTCAGGGTCCTTTCCAACTCTACAGTTCTCTAATTCTATGACCTGCAGCTCAAAACAAGTGTGAAGTGTAATAAAATGTTGCAGTGTGGAGTATTCCTGATCAGTATCCATCCAATCATGCATTCTATCACACTACTCTGTTCCATTCCTCTTCCCTTTCATCTCAGTTTTCCATCACCCCACCAACCAATAGAAATTCTGTTCTCTCTGCATCTTGTGGCTACAGGGCACCCCCCGTCCTCATTGCAGTATTTTGAGACTATTTATCAAGTTTTATTCTACCTGTTTTGCATGCCTTGGGCTCCCCCTGAGCATGCTGTTGTACATTTCCTTCTCACCAGCTCCACTTTGGCTATATAGCCATTGTAGATTGGCACTTGAATTGATTATTGGTATATTCATGGGGGAGCCCTCCTGCCGGATATTCCATTCCATATGGTCATCACTTTATATTGGGATAGTGGATGCGATAGTTTACTATGCAAAGAAATGATACGTCCTTCCTTTCTGTTCTCTTTCCCAATACAACTATACAAGCTTGGTACACTAGTCAAAGAGAAAATATCCTCAGCAAAACAACTGTTCATACTTTGTATCATTGAATCATATCTGTCATAGAGTTTTGCCAATGCCTAATGGTCCAGTCCATTATTTTTCTTGTAGTAGGCAGTTTTTATTAGGACTGGTAACTGTGTATGCCAAACCCCACAACAAAGTATCTGTGTATTCTTAAACTGAAAATTATCATAGACAATCCGCCAATGAATAGGATTTTTCAGCTTTCTCCAATGTTCTCAGGACCTGTGCTCAGAATGTAATTCAGCCTTTTAAGTTTTGTTATTTCAGCATATGATAAATTCCTCTCTGCTTTAAAAATTGATTCAGTTCATGAATAGCACCTATCAGGGTGGTTTATATAAGGAAGCCTCAAGTGTGTGAAATGCATGGAAATCTTATGCATAATGAGTGGGTTTGTTTTGTTTTGGCATTCATGCACTAGTCCTTCAGTGTGAATTGTTTTCTTTTTTTCCTGATAGAGGGAATATTTCCAAAAATAATGCTGCTGTAGGATTGTTTTGCTGTGTGGTGTGTTTTGTTTATTAATTTTGATCCACCTTTCTAAATCATTATTTTACTCAAGGTTGCAAACGAAAGAAAATCAAAAGCCAATCGCTAAAATACACTCAAAACCCACTGTTCATTAAAATAACCGAAGATTACAAAGAAAGCATTTTTCAAAAAATCACGTTCCAAACCAATGCCTAGTGGGGTAGTTAAAATGCAATCAAACCAACAATTCATGTTTTGCTAGATAGGTACATGATAGGAGCCGAAGATCACAAAGTTTTCCTCTAAACTTGCTAGAGAGAACTCTGTGAGAGACACTACCACTGTGCTCTGATGGGGGCTGGGAGTGGGCATAGCTATATATTCTCCAACTTGCCTGTGCACACCCTCTCCCGTTCTTTCCATCTCTTTCCACTCTGCTGGCAATGTAACATCTGCATGTCTGACCACCATTTAAAGCTAAACTTAAGTTTGTCTTTGTAACAAAATTACCATTTTAAGCCTACCTGAACAAAGCTGCTGTTTTGTTATTCTTCAACAAGTTTTCTGAGTGAGTAAAATGTTATGTTTACCTTTTACAAGACTATTTTTTGTGTGATCATTACCGGTATTTTAAGGGTGTGTGGAGATACCGGGGAAATCCAGTCTGCCTTAAAGCATCCTGAATTCCTTAAAACTAAAAGGCTAAAAGCAGCCTTTGTTTGTGAATTTCTCCCCCACCCATTGTGTCTAGTATTTCTGTTTTATTCAAGGTAGCTTGTTAATAAGGGGGAGATCAAACAAAATTAAAAGAGGCGATCATGGCAGATAAAACACAGTCCTCGGATAAAGTTTTGCCTCCCTGGCAAGGCAATAAAAGAAACTTATTCATTGGTCAGAAGAAGATGAGCAGAGAAGACTTTGACCCATTCTTTTTCCTCTTGGAAAATATTGACAGACATTCTATGGCAGCATAATTCTGAAGGTCATGTTTATATTCAGAAGTATTCAATATTGTTTGTGCTATATTGGTTGAAGCTGTATCTTAATCCTGGCAAATGGGGAAGAAGTGTTGTGCTCTGTTCCACTCTTCTAACCTTACTGATCCAAAGTAACTCCTACTCCCAAACTCTGGTGGTGGTAATTAGTTATTGGGATGTGCCTTAATCTCTGACTCACTCTGAAAAAGCCCCTTATATGACACAGCACTGCCACACAAAGGCCAGGAAGGGTACTTGTGAGACAACGCCAATCATAGCTGTCAACTTTTCCCTTTTCTTGCAAGGAATCCTATTCAGAATAAGGGAATTTCCCTTAAAAAAATGGGAAAGTTCACAGCTATGACACCAATCATTGTTCTTGTGGCTTGTTGACCTTAAGCAGTCCCTGCCCCAACACAAGAGGACATGTTTGCACCCTTATGCTAGTGGCGAGACTTTATGGGCCATTGAGTAGCACAATATAGCACTTCGTGGGCTGAAACTAAATAAACTTTACTGAAAGAAAAGGTATTTCACTGCACTCTCTTCTTTTCTTATAGTCAAAGTCAAGTCAATCAGAACTGGTGTTGAGCAAAATATCCTGTATTAATTAGACCACACGTGAGATGTTTTCAGTAGGGAAAACTCAGGGGAGACACCACAGCCCAGTGGCACAGCACATGCTTGCATGGGAAAAGTCCTGGGAAACGCCAATGGCAATACCGGTTAAAAGGACCTGGGGATATAAGCAGTGGTGGACTTGTGTACTATGGCACCCTGTGCGAGCCCAAAAATTGGCAACATACTGCCTTCCCAAAAGCAGGAAAGAAGGCATACGGCTTTGAGAAGGAGCTGCCAATCACCACTGCCACATCTTCATCATCATTTATTGCTTATACCCCGCCCATCTGGCCGGGCCTCCCCAGCCACTCTGGGTGGCTTCCAACAGGATACAGTGGTACCTCGGGTTAAGAACTTAATTCGTTCTGGAGGTCCGTTCTTAACCTGAAACTGTTCTTAACCTGAAGCACCATTTTAGCTAATGGGACCTCCCACTGCCGCTGCGCTGCCAGAGCACAATTTCTGTTCTTATCCTGAAGCAAGTTCTTAAACCTGAAGCGTTATTTCTGGGTTAGCGGAGTCTGTAACCTGAAGCGTATGTAACCTGAGGTACCACTGTAGTTGTTTATTTCCTTGACATCTGGTGGGAGGGCATTCCACAGGGCGGGCGCCACTACCGAGAAAGCCCTCTGCAAAGGCTCTGGTAGGGTCCCACAGCCCTCCTCCCACCTCCTTCCCAAAGCTGGGAAAGCGGTAACTAGGCTTTGGGAAGGAGGCAGGAGGACTTCTATCAGAGCCTCATGTCTCCTTTGCAAAGCCCAGCACCTCGCTTACTGAGCTTTGAGACGGTGGCCCTTCCACTCGGTGCCCAGCGTGTGTGCGCCACTCGCACAGCCCTAAATCCTCCCTAGTGTAAGGACCTCTACCAGAATGTCACTGCCAGTCAACAGTAGATAATTCTAAGATAGATGGATAAATTCCCTGGCTGGGTAATAGGAAGCTTCCTGTTTTCAAACTGGCATGGTTCTGAATGGGAATATAGTTTTATGAACTTTGAAAAGACATTGAGAAATGGGAAAGTCTTTGTCAATGCTCAGGAGGTCCTCTTGAATAAAAGTTGGAATAAGTGGAATGATAGTCATGATAAGAAATGCCAGTGAAGCTCACCATATCTGGATTTAGATACAAACTTAAAGAATAGATAACTTTTATGTGTCTCCAAATTCTTCTCTGGCACAGTTTAGAATTTGCTTCTTAATGTAGTGTTGTCTGGGAGGAAATAACCTCTCATTCCTGAGCCATTATGATACACATTAGGTGTGTATGTTGCATATGTGTGTTACTTATCACTAGTCTTAACTGACATCAGCAAGACTTTGAAGAACAATTAGATTCCTACATATTATTTCCACATTTTTTTTAAAAAAACTAACAAACCCTGATTGTCCTACATTTTGGTTTGTTATTCCATTGTTTTACATTATAGGTGAAACGTTAGATTTGTTGTTGTTGTTGTTGTCAGAATGCAACTGAATAGCAAAGAATGAGAAGACTCCAAGACAGAGGTCTATGACTTGCTATTCAAATCCTTTCTTCCATTCATCTACTAACATAACATGAGGAAATCCTCATATATTTCTTATATCATAGATTTTATATTGATTACAAAAAATTCTAATACCTATGTTAATGATTATGTTGCACATTTTCTAGGCAACTACTGCAATAACTCTGAAAAACATGTTATAAGAAAAGCCATGAATTAACATATTATTTTACTTGTTCAAATCAACAAGATGCAACAAGTTATCATTCCCAGTGACTAGTTAGGGCAACCCAAAAGAAAGTAGTTGTACTGGATGTGGTCAGGATAATGAGAATGTACGGTATATCTGTGTTTGAGGCTCTCCAGCTTTCTGTCAGCATTGCTTAAGATGAACGTGTGAGCCATTTGATTTCTTCTAAAAATAGAAACTGAAGGAGAACCAATTTATATTCCTTTCTGTCATGCAAGAGTAAACAAATTGGAAAGCTTTATAGAAATCCAGTTTTTGCTGGGAAGGTTTGACAGTTAATAGTAACAGATGTGTATAATGAATTTATTGCCATTTTTGTGTCAACACAGGGAAGTCCACTGGCTGCCCAACCACCAGACTCACCAGGTAGTAAAATTTTTGTATGTGGTTCAAATCTTGCTTTTAGAGATGAATTTAGTAACACCCATACTGTACCACACTGATGGTACATGTAGTTCACTCCACTGTACCCAAAAAGAGACATAAATAATTTCCCCCTCAGTACAGATTTGATCTCCTGCCAACCTAGCAGTTCGAAAGCACGTCAAAGTGCAAGTAGATAAATAGGTACCACTCCGGCGGGAAGGTAAACAGCGTTTCTGTGCACTGCTCTGGTTCACCAGAAGTGGCTTAGTCATGCTGGCCACATGACCCAGAAGCTGTATGCTGGCTCCCTCAGCCAATAAAGCGAGATGAGCGCTGCAACCCCAGAGTCATTCACGATTGGACTTAACAGTCATGGGTCCCTTTAACTTTACCTATAGATTTGATCAAGAAAACCATTTTCTTACCCAGAAGGAGACAGATACTTCTCCCATCCAGGATATGGCTGCACCAAATGAGGAAGCTGGGCTTCTACCTCCAGATTTGGTATCTCAAATTTCAGTGGCACCCCATGCAATGCCAAAATCTGTTACCCCCACCTCTTCCTTTGATGTCAAAGTTGTGGCGCTTGCTGCTGCACCCCTGAAGCTTTGTACTACCAAACCAGTTGTGCTCCTCCAGATCTGCCTTTGTCAACCTCCCATCTCCCCAGGTTGAACATCAGCCAACCACTGGGGTGGAGGTAGCAGAGTCAGAAGGGCAGGGAAAAGCCTGGCTGTCTAAAACCTGGTGGTGCTCCTGTCACTGGGAAGAGACACATCATCTCCACAGCTCTGGGTGTTTGCACACTCAACAGGCTCACGAGTAATCTCAACCTGCCCCATCCTTAAAAGATTGGCACGTGGAGGTGTCAACCCATTGAGTCAATTCTACTGCTTCCCTGCAGTTCTAAACTCCTTCCCTCATCATGGACTTCTTAAACTTGGACAGCTTCTTCTAGTCTGGCTAGCATTGCCTTTCCTGTCACCTAGCCTGAAGAAGAAGAAGAAGAAGAGTTTGGATTTGATATCCCGCTTTTCACTACCCGAAGGAGTCTCAAAGCGGCTAACATTCTCCTTTCCCTTCCTCCCCCACAACAAACACTCTGTGAGGTGAATGGGGCTGAGAGACTTCAAAGAAGTGTGACTAGCCCAAGGTCACCCAGCAGCTGCATGTGGAGGATCGGAGACACGAACCCAGTTCCCCAGATTACGAGTCTACCGCTCTTAACCACTACACCACACTAGCATTACCGTTTGTTTTATCTCTTTGCGGGGTGGGGTGGCATTTGAAGGGCTCTCTACAGTCAAATACTATAAATTCCTCAACCTGAACTTTCCTCCTCCTCTACTTTACTAGATACACCTTTCGCCCTTCAGGAGGACAAGACAGACAAAGACTGAGGGCTTGTTCAGACTTCTGCTTGTCACGCAACTTTCCCTGTGGAAACCCAAACTTTACCACTGAATCGGAGCAAACATCAGTTGGGTTTTCCGTGGGCTGATGCTTGCTCTGCTTCTGCAGTAAAGAGAAGGCTTTTGAGGGGAAAGTGGTGGGGCAAACAGAAAACTGCTCAGATCCATGCAGTAGCAGAAGTGTGTCCGAACCCTTAGAATGGGCACTGAAGCTGTATCCCAGCATAAATAGAAGATTGCAAGCTGCCATATTGATCCATCTAGACCAGCATGGTTTAGACTGGCAACAACTCTCCAGAGTTTTAAACACGAGCCTTTTCCAGCCTTGGCTGGAAATGCCAGGGGTTGAGTTTGGGACAATTTGCATTAAATTAATGAGCTCTACCACTGAGCTATGGCTCTTCCGCTTTTGTTTTTTCTTGACAACAATTCTGTTTCTAAATAGACATGCAAAGAGCACAACTTCCACAGCTGCTCAGCCAACATTATACTCTGGTGAATGCATGGGCACAAAAGAATATCTGAAAAGATTTAAAAGAAGAGCTTAACATTTGGCTTACATTTGCTGACAGTCTCTGACAATGGCTTACACGGTAAGGTACATCTTTATCAGTTGATTATATTTTACAACATGATAGGAAATGTTCACAAACCTCATCAAATGCTCTCTTATCTACATTAATACACTTCCATACCACTGGAATGTGCCAGGACAGCTCTTTTAGGGGACCTGGGTTATGCCTATGTACTAGATAATTGATCATTGCTTCTTTGAGCTCGATAAATTATGGAACTGGAAGGAGATAGGCATTGCAAGTAGATGGTATTCCCCATGCGATGACACGGGTACATAGAGTGCAATTTAAAAAGCTTTTAAGTGATGCCTTTATCTGTATTGGCATTGCTGTTTACGGTCCCCAAAGGTGTCTATATAACTTCCCTTCTGATCTAGCCATATTTCTCCACAGCATTATTTAAATCCTTCCAAAGTGCAGTCTCACTCTGTAATGTAGAAATCTGCCAAGAACAGACAGAGAAATGATTTTCAAAAGTTTCTTAAATGATGCAGTTTTGAAATTGGGAGAAAACTCACTGTCATCTAAGGGCAGACATAGTTGCATCATCACATATCACCATCCTAATGACATGCAACTGCCTGCAACTCCACATTGCTTAGGGTTGCCATATTTCAAAAAGTAAAAACCAGGACACCCCAAAACTTTTTTTTAGGCAGACCCCAAACTTTGTTGAGCTTATTTTTTTAAGGAAATCCCTTTTTTTTAGACAAACTGGAAAGTTGTTGAGCTTTCTTTTTTACAAAAGGCCCCCAAAATGCATTTTTTCCGATTGACTTGCCTAAGATCCAGGATCAGAAATTCCTCCCAGACGTCAATTCCGCCTTTGAAATCCTGGTAATGACATATGGCAGCCCTAACACTGCTGCTTCCTATGTTTACCCAGCCTTTAGCAAGTCACTAGCTAAGAACATAGCAATTGTCATACTGGATCAAACGAAAGATCCATGTGGCCTCCTCATCAGATTCTAAAAGTGACATACAGCCAAATTTTATGTCCACAGAGAAGCAAATAAGCAGACCATTCTTATATAGTCCATCTATAAACCCAGAAGGTCGTTCCTAGCTGTTTTGGGGATTATTCATTGATCATCTAGAGTCACCTGTGTGCTACTGTGATGTGATCATGTGCAACTAAGTGCTGAACAGTGCTCTCCCTGCAGAGCACACTACACCTAGCACAACTATTTTCTATGTCATTGGTCTTCAGCTGGTGGGTTAAGACCAGGCATAGGCAACCTTCGGCCCTCCAAATATTTTGGACTACGTCCCATCATCCCTGACCACTGGTCCTGTTAGCTAGGAATCATGGGAGGTGTAGGCCAAAACATCTGGAGGGCCGAAGGTTGCCTATGCCTGGTTAAGGCCCTCTGCCATGTCATGATTTGATCTAATGTGGGTTGCAACAGCAGCAGCACCAACAACATGCAAATGTAGGGTAAAAAAAAATGGCTCCCCAAATGAAAGTGGGTCTAGGTTGAATGATTACTGTTCTCAATGGACCGTTGACTTCTGCAAAAGAACCTCAGAATCAATGGCTTAGAAATCATCACCATTGGTTATTTGTGACAGGAACAGTGCTCTCAGTTATCGTATTTCACCCACAAACCATTTTCACATAATGTTCTGATTATTTATTACAGTGTATAACTCTTAAATGACAAAGTCAGTCAATTAAAAATTCTAAAAGTGGGATTTGAACATTAGAGAGAAGAGGGGAGAGATCAGTCAGACTGTGCAAACTGCAAGCCTGATTAGAGGATGTTTTTCTGCTTCCCAGGTAATCATAGCAATAATCCTGGGCTTCTTGTTTTATCTAGCAATCACAGGAAGTTCCAGCCATCATTCATAATAACAGTAACATTTGTCAATTTAATCTCAACTGTGTAAACAAAGAGGCTGAAAGCAATTTCTTCTGTGGCCTCTTTTGGGTAGGGTGCAGATTGATTACAACTCAGCAACATGTAGTTTAGATGTATTTAATGTAATTATTTAGCAAGGAAACTGTTGTATATTTTTAAATTTTTTAACTTTTTCAAGGTAGTGATTGCCACTTCATTTCCGCACTTGTTTTCATATACACAGAAATGCAAGCAATTGGGCAGGTTTTCAGCAACTGGGACCGCGTGTTCAAAGAGGGAGGAAGAATATTCTTCATTTAAGTATTTCAGATGGCAAATTATCCTCCTCACCTCTGTTGCCGTGGCAATGTTCCTGCATGATGTTAACCTAATACATCTCTCTCGCTCTCTCTCTCTCTCTCTCTCTCTCTCTCTCTCTCTCTCTCTGTGTGTGTGTGTGTGTGTGTGTGACATATTCTGCCTTTTTGTCCCATTACTGTGATGTCCAAGTCAGTTCACAACAATGGAAAAAGCACCTGAACTCAGCTCACCCTCATTGGTGGGTAGTGTTGTGGCCAGGCCCCAGACCCACAGGTGATCTGACAAATGGCAGGTTGGATTGGCCAGCTGCCGGCTATTGGCTAATGCCAGCAGCCCTTGGACAGGTGTTTGCCTAGCAGCAGGCCCAACCGGCCAATGAGGATACCTGGGCCCGCCCCCAGGGGTCATTAAATTATGGCTTGCCCTGCAGTCTTTTCTGCCTGAACAGATAAAACAGACAAAACACATGTTTAAAACTAGGGCATAAGAAACTTAACACAGACTTTACTTGGCATTTAAATGCCATCACAGACTAGGCCAGAAATATATTCCAGGGCAGGGAGTTCCAGAGCTTGATGGAAGACTATCTCTTACTCTTATGTACTGACCCAGTCACATCTCTGCTAATGATGAAATGCTGTGTAGGGCCTTTCCTGATGCCCTGTGTGGATTAGCATGATCATATGGAAGAAGATGGGACACAGGTGGCACTGTGGGTTAAACCACAGAGCCTAGGGCTTGCCGATCAGAAGGTCAGCGGTTCAAATCCCCGCTATGGGGTGAGTTCCCTTTGCTTGGTCCCTGCTCCTGCCAACCTAGCAGTTCGAAAGCATGTCAAAGTGCAAGTAGATAAATAGGTACCGCTCCAGTGGGAAGGTAAACAGCATTTCTGTACGCTGTTCTGGTTCACCAGTAGCGGCTTTGTCATGCTGGCCACATGACCCGGAAGCTGTACACCGGCTCCCTTGGCCAGTAACGCGAGATGAGCACCGCAACCCCTGTGGAAGAAGATGGTGCTTTAACTATACAGCCTCCCCAAGATTCTAGGTCCTCCATTTCCCACTAGATGAAATTTGTGAACACTTCTTGCTCTTGCTCTTGCTCACAACAATCACTTGACCACCCAGGAGCAAAGCTGGATCCAGGAGCCTACCAAAAATGTGAACCTGATTCTTTAAGGGAAATGCGCTTCTATTCCAAACAGGCTGTATCCCTAGTCACACACCATCAGTCATACCACAAGAGTATTTCTTTTTTTAACAAGAGTAAGTGTCCATTGATAACCCGCACCCAGTTCATCACAAGTCTCGGGGACCGAATTAATACCTTCCTGGGGTGTAATGAAAATAAGAGATAGAGTTGTCATCAAGCTGTTTGCCAGAAAAACCTGAACCTTACGGGGGGGGGGGGGAACTAGGAAAGGAATCAATCTTAAAGACAGAACAGCTTTTACCAGGTGTTGTAACTAATTGCCTGGAATAATGATATACTGCCTAGCAAGAAAGTTATAGTACAATGGCTCAAATTAAAAGCAAGTAATGATGACAAAGGGAACTTAGTTACAATGACTTCAAGGAATTTCCAGGAGTTTCCTACTTGTAAACCTATCCAGAAAGTTGATAAATGGATTCTTGATTGGTCAGTTGCCAGGAGTTGAAAAATGTATTGAGTTGTACTTCTTTCCAATGTAAAGTGTGTAAAAAGAGAATGTTAGTTTCATTGCATAGCCAGGCACATGGTGCCTGCTGCTCAGTGCAGAGTCCTAGCATGCAATGAGACAAAGGACATTGGCGATGAGTTGAAATATGCCACAACTTTTATTGATTGCAGATGGAAGAAGGCTGTGGCCAAGCATTGTGTATATATCCAGTATCAAGCACCCTGACTGTTGGTTGATAAGTATGTGTGGATCAACCCTGACTAGGAGTGACCCCTTGACATGTTTCAGGTGCTACAAACCCACCAAGGCTGCCACTGGAAAGAGTGCAATGCCCCCTTGGCCCCTGTGTGGGCTCCTGAACAGAGACAGTCCTTCCTAGATTCCTTTACCAGGGTACCTGATCAGCTAAGGATACAACCCTGTGCCTTAACCCCCAAAGTTGTGACGTTTGATACGAGGTTGGCAAAAACCTGCAGACCAGTCAATTTGTTTGCATAAAAATTCCTTCCTGGCCCCAAATATGGCAACTGAGTATACAGTGGTTCCTCTGGTTACAGATTTAATTCGTTTCAGGGTGCTGTGCGCACCCCAAGAAATCTGCAACTAGAGACACCGCTTCTGTTCATGCACACAGCATGATAGAATGCTTTTGCACATGCACACGGCGCACAGAGTGCTTCTGCGCATGCGTGCAGCATGCAGAGAGTTTCTGCGCATGCGTGAGTGGTGAAACCTGTTCCGGGTTTGCAGTGGCCGTAACCCGAAGATTCCGTAACCTGGAGGTTACACAACATGAGGTACCGCTGTACTATAGTAAGGTCTGTCTACACTGTCCTGCCCACTCAACCTCAGGCAAGATGGCTAGATGCAGAAGGGTGGGAGGCACCAGCTGGGAAAACCCCAAGGGAAGAAAGTTCAGAGCCAATAGATTGGTGGGATGACAGTGAGTGGTCAGAGGAAAGAGAGGTGGCAGACTGGGAGGAGAAGGTGCCAGAAGCTGAAGAAGCAACAGGGTTTAGTGAGCAGGAAGAGCCTGTGGCAGAGAGTAGTCCAGAATCAGAGGCAGAAGAGGAGGCTGGAGAGGAAGGGGGCCAAGAGGCAGAGCTGCCCCCCCCCCGTGCAAAAACAATGGGCTGTATGTGTCACATAAAAGAAAGGAGTGGGGAGGTAGAACATGCACAAACAGATGTCCTCTTCAGTCAGGGAAATCTTTCCACTGTGAGCAGCCCCCTGCCTGAAAGGGGTGAACTGAGCTGACAGACAGCTGGCATGAGCCACGCCATCGAAGGCTCCAAGCTGAGAAGCAGTAGGTAGAGAAGCAGTAAGTGGACAGAAACACTGTGCACGTGCGCGCGCACACGCACACAACACATTCTCTTGTAGGACATCACTTGTTTAATTCAAAAAGGCATTCTCAGTGCAGCTGCCTTTTCTATAACCTGATGTGTAAGGAGCCCAAGCAGTCAGTAAGCCTCTAACAGAGATAATCTGCTCTTTGACATCCCAGTTGCTACTCTAAATGCATTTACTCATTATTATGTTTCATAGATTTCAGTGGGATTTATTCATTCATAAATGCAGAGCCTGAATCCTTTTAAAAATTAAAGGCAGACTGGTGGCCAACTGATGTATTCTGCAGTGGTTTGGGAGAAACTGTAATGAAGCACTGGGGAAATGTTTGAATGCATATTATTTGTTTCTACAGTTGTAAGATTCAGTGGGAATAAACGGGAGAGTCTCTGTTAATATAAATAAAAGAGTTTCTTCTATGTCATGACACACGATGATGCATAAATTGTTTTTAGCAGCAGCATCATATAGTTGGGACACTTATTAACAATATGCCATTTTTGTTAGGGCAGGATTTTCCAGGTTGCTTTTCTTTATATGCTATTCCCATATCAGTACACTAGTTAATACACAATAGACTGACCAGAATTTCAAATATTGCTGTTGAATTATCACCATTCTCCATTCAAATTCCTTACTGGCTGAATGTTGCAGTAAGAGGTACTGTCAACTTTCTGGGCTTCTGCCCCATGAATGGGATGGTTAGTGAGGAGAATGCCTTCTCTGAGTTGGAAAATTGTTAAAACGCAGCAAAACAGAGGAAACGGATTGGGACCAGAGCTGTCAACCTTCCTTTTTTTGGCATTTGGAAACGTCATAGCTGTCAACTTTCCCTTTTTTGCAATGGGAAACGGTGCTGGAAAAAGGGAATTTCCCGCAAAAAAGGGAAAGTTGACAGCTATGATTGGGACTTACTGATCCTACCACACTAAAAGAGGCCACAGTGCCACCCTTCAAATTACGGACCGAAAGCCCAGGTAAAAAGAAGAGTCACAACCTGGTGCCTAAAAATAGATAAAGACAGCACCAAGCATGTCTCCCTAGTGAGAAGATTCTAGAAATGGTGTCCACTGCTGAAAAGACCTGGCAGAGAAGATGGCTGCCCAAATAGCTCCCACACTGTGACCAGGGCTGGCCCACCAGTGAAGTGAACTGAAGCATCTGTCTCAGGTAGCAGAAGTGCAAGAGGTGGTTGCCCCACCTGCCTGTTAAGTATAGTTGTTTCATTGGAAAATATCTCTATTACTCTGACATAAGGTGTTTAACTCAGGTCACATGAAAGAGATGGAATTTCAGCCCCATGCACATGTTAATTTGTGGGTGTCCATTGCCTTTGTTCTCTCAAGCCACCTGAAGAGTGTGGGGTGCTAATGACTCCCTCCAGGAGGAAACAACCTCCAGTCTAATGGAGTCTGTTTGCAGGAGAGGCACTGAGGCAGTGCTATGTTTTCAGCTCTGCTTAGAAGAAATTAATATTTCTAAGATGCCCAGCCGATGCTAGGATCAGCGCATGATTTTATGCAACTATCTGGATGTAATATGATTGTTGTAAGCCTGTTTTGGAGCAAGTTCTGTTAGTAAAGCTTTTGAACCATATTTTTGGACTGGAAGGTTTTTATTTCAGGAAGAGTCTCTATGCATCCTATTGCTTCAAAATGTGCAATATTAATAACCACAATACAGCCCCACCGCTTCTGCTTCTGCCAGATCACCCCATTTCACCGCTGGGAGGCATTCCAGTGTGTGGCATTGCCACTTGTCTTCCCCACCCTGGGGTGGAAAAAATGAGTGGCAACACCTTATTGAATGCTCCAGCTCTCACTGAGTTCAGCAACAAGGGGGCTTTCCAGCTGCAGCAGCGGTGGTAGTGGGACATGGCATGGCAGTGGGTAACACATTCCTGTTTTGCCTCAAGTGTTTTCCCTGACTGTGACTATATAAGTCTGTGGACATGAACTGTCATTTTAAAATATTTCTGCAAAGCATAGAAGACGTTAGCTACATGCTCTATATAACAAACAAACAACACCCTTGTTTGTCTGGTGAGAAAGTGATGTTCTGCCTCACAGCAGTGTTCTGAAGAGAATGAAAAAATATTAGGCAGAGGTCACCCAAGTAACAGCCACAAAATTAACTGAGATATTAGAAACAGGGTCTGTGAATGGTGCAGACTTAACGAGCAAAAGCAGATCATTTCCACAGAGAGAAGGTTGAGATGTGATTAGACCCAACTGTAGATAGATTTGCACATGAAAATGTCACTCGATAAGAGCTGGCTCTTTAATTTTATTGACTAATGTATAATAAAATCCAAAGGCTGAATATGATAATTGGAATAATTCCAGTCTGAATGGATGGTGCTTCACACTCAAGGTCTTTTAAAATGCAACCCTATGAATTGCTACTCAGAAGTAAATCCCAAGTAAACTGCAAACAAATAAACTAAGTTCAATGAAGCTTACTCCCAAGTATGTGGGTGTAGGTTTACAGCCTGAAAAGTGTGCAGTTACAGAAATAATCGAAGGCTGCTTCACACAAGATTAAATTTCTTACAAAGAAGCCACTTTCATTGTTCAGATTTGCATAACTCCTTCAATCCTTCAATTTGAGTTAATTCCATGTGAAATTAATCTTGCATGCAGAAACTCATAGAGACTGTGGAAGAAAATATTATTTCCCCATGATGATTGCAGCAGTGGGATGGACCCAGAGAGGAAGGGGCATGTGAGAGACATTAAATTAAACCTGGAATACTGCCCCTTATGAAACTCATTCTTCAATGAGGTCAGCATTGAAGGCATAAATGTCTGAATGTGGATTGGCTGATGCTTGGAGAATATTACATTATAGAGAGTGTGATTATATATTTTTCCATCAGTACATCAAAATTGTTTTTGATCAGATTACGTGTGGCTTTCTTCTATTTTATTACTGTACGTTACGACACGTCAAATTGACACAATTGCTCCTTCAGATCATGCACCAGTCTCTCTTGTCATGCAGCTTTCTAATGAGGTGAAAGCCTTTGGTTTGTGGTATTTAATCCCCCCCCCCACGTTAGAATGTTGAAAACTTAAAACACAATTTTGGGAATATTTTGAAAACAAGGAGGGCAAATCTTGGGCTACTGAATGGGAAGCATACAAGGCTTACATACAAGGTAGGATGATAGCATATGGTTTTCATAAGAATGTTGCAGGAGGAAAATTTGGAGAAAACATTAAAGTCAGTTTGCGGCCTCCCTTTCTTTGGAGCTCTACACTGAATGTTGCAAGGTGCTAAATATGAACTGAATAATCTACATTCTGTTCAAGCAGAATCTGCATTGGCATGTGCGCCTCAGAGCAATGGGAAAGTGGAGCGAGACTGTGTAAAAAGAACTCAGAATTTTATTTCGCTGATTAATGGTGAACACAGTATGGTATATACAACCTGAAAGAAATACATTTAGAGTTTCAAAGTACTATTCTAAATTATACAGGAAAGGTAAGAATCCTAGGGGCTGAGAATTTATTCCCTCGCCCCACCTCACAGTTGGTTCTCCTACAGCTAGATATGCAACAGAAGGAAATTCTCACAAAGCCATTACAGGTAGAAAAAAAGATGCTATTGATAATACAAAGGCTGGGAAAGCTCCAGCAGTTTTCCTGTTGAATTGAATCAAGCATATTTTGATTGATTGGTCCTTACACTTCCTGGGGCTTATAAAGAGACTTTGGAATTATGAACCTTGTTAAGTTCTATGTATGGTGCTCATGTTTCTGCTATCCTTAAGCCTGGTAAAGACCATGTTAACTGTTTAAAGAAATGCCAATTTCTTTAAATAATGTTGATGTTAAAATACTGGCAGCATTCTTTGCCAATTGTCTGGGAAGTAATAGCAACAATGGCCCACCCGAATGTCATTGATCAATAAATGGCATTTATCATGGGAACTGGTATTTCTGAGGTGAAGTTCTCATCTAACTGCCAATCATGGCTGGATCTACACTGATCTGGAAAACACTATTAGAAAAAAGCTATAAAAATTAGTTCCCAATGCAATTTCCCTTTGGAGACAGATTGTGTGGTGTAGTGGTTAAGAGCGGTGGATTCATAATCTGGTGAACCAGGTTTGCTTCCCTGCTCCTCCACATGCAGCTGCTGGGTGACCTTGGGCTAGTCACACTTCTCTGAAGTCTCTCCGCCTCACTCACCTCACAGAGTGTTTGTTGTGGGGCAGGAAGGGAAAGGAGATTGTTAGCCGCTTTGAGACTCCTTAACGGGAGTGAAAGGTGGGATATCAAGTCCAAACTCCTCCTCGTCCTCCTCTTCTTCTCTACAGTGCCCTCTGATGTGACATTTTTATAACTCATTTAAAATGTTATAGCTCACGAGTGTAGATTAGTCACATATCATTTAGGTTTTGGATCAACATGAATGGTATTGTCTCTTCTCAACAAATGCTGAGGTAGATCATGATCTGTGTGGCTAAAGAATGTTATGGCACTGACTCATTCACAGAATGGTACTTAAAAATGTGCCCAGAGGTAGAATGCTCACCATGATGATGTCAATTCCCATGATGATTGCAGCATTTTCATCAGTTTAGACATTAAACCTGGGATGTTCTACGAGTGAAGCAATGGCTTCTCCCCCTTCCGTGGTTGATATGGAGTGAATTAGACCAACTTTGTTCTGGCAATCCAAAGGGGGGAGGTGTACCATGAGAGCTGTGCAGAGATCTCTCCTCAAAGTTATCAGTCATGAGCTTCAATATTGCCCTTTCTTTCCATGGACTGCTGTGTATTTGTGTTTTCAACTTGTATCTGTACATATAACATTGGGAAGCAGCCTGATCTGTTGGCTGGAGGAGTCACTATTTGTTTTTCCCATTTGACCTGTTATTTGAGACCAAATTAGGTCTGTTAAAAATGTAACACTATTTACCCCATTCACTACAGTGAGGAACCTAAAAATGACTACAATTTCCTTTCCTTTTCACATAAGTGGGAGATATCAGACCCTCCATAGTGGATTAAGCCCACTGCATTGCAGGTGGATATATCTGGAGGTGGGTTGTGTGGGGCACATTTAAATTTATTTAAAAACAAAAACAAAGGGATAGACTTGACTTAATCATGACCACAGATTATGAGGGGATGAAGGACTGCTGCAGTGGTTCTCCTTTAAGGAGAGACTTTACTGTTTAGGGGTGGGTACAATGAGAATAATATGGGGTTATGGAAAAAGAGCATGACTACCCAGGAAAAACTTGGTGGGGGGCCACTCTCAGCAAGGACCCTGTTACCTCCATTAGGAATTCAATGGAGATCTATCTGTTGACTTGCAAAGGGAAATACATAGATCCTTACGAACTCTCTCTCTTTCTTTTACCCACAGGCACACAGTGTTTTTAATCCCTTCGCCAAGTCATTGTGATTGGGAAATCAATTCACTGTGATTAAATGCTAGACCAGTCCATCAAAATAAAAGATCCCCCCCACCTCTCATCCCTTACCCCCACACCAAGGCCATAACATATCCCAATCATCTAGGTTTTAATCCTTGCAGGGTGGGAGGCAGCAGCTGTGGGGTTTTATTTTGGAGGTGGGTTGGGGGGAATAGCTAAGACCACAAAATCACTCAGAATCTTAAGAAGTCCCTGGTTCAACTCAAGATACCTTATTAATAGCACAATCCAACTTGAAAATGTAAGAACCTTCCATGGATCACCTTCATTTACCTTGTAATTTGGGATTCACACTTAGCAATGTAGAACCCCTAGCATTTTGTACTATTTTTGAAAGCGTCCAAAGCCCCAATATCTGCCTTCTGTAGATAACTGATATTCATTTCATTGGCTCTCAGGCTACAGTATCCCAGAAGGATGTTAGACCTTGGTTGTTCTTGTACAAGCTAGACTCCTTGAGCTTATCTTCATTCCCCTCACCAAGGCAGAGAATACAATTGGGCTTAGATATTCATTTTCAAGCTATTTGTAAATCCATCTGTCATGTTGATTGAGTCACTGAATTATTTGTAACATTCCTGTGGGAAAATAGATTCCCCCCCCAAACCCCCCCCCCCAAAGGCTTGATTACTTTGATATCAATATTAGCCCCAAGTAGAGATATACAGAAGAGTGCGGTTTATAATGCAGTTGTTTGCTTTGAGGAGAATTCCACACACGCCGCTGGCAGAGGACTTATAATGCATGGGAAATAGACCAAGAATGAAAACAAGAACAAGATTATGAGGTTTAGAAAAGCAATCCACAGCTGTACAAAGATAAGTTAGAGGTGGAAGACGCCAGCTACGGCTGTACCATGTCGATTCTCGAAAACATGGTGAGCTTGTCGTTGAAAGATTAAGCAGGCTTGAAGCATTTGAAGTTCTGCAAACAACCACACTGAAGAATTTTTATAAAAGAAAAACAACACAAACAGTAAGGGGGCTCCTCAGTGCCTCTGAGTATAAGGTCCAGCCAAGGGCAACAGCTTGTAAATATTGCTGTTTCTAGTGAGGGCTCTTGTGAGTTTTGAAGGCTGCATTCTTTAACTGTAGGCTGAGTGGGTTTTGCTTTTCATGCAGCTCACGGATTCCTACATATACCTATGCCTCAAAACAAGTAAAGAAATTGAATCGTGTCTAAGGAGCGGAGCCTAGCAGCTTGAGAAGCACAATAATCAACAGTGCTTTCTACCACTTTGGTGGGGAAGGGGGATGCAAAGGATCGAAACAAAAAATATTGAATAAATATGTGGAATTACATTATGCTGAATCCAGTTTACAAGGTAGCAAGTCACTGACAATCAAACAAGCAGAGCAAATAGATGGGAGGAGCTCCTAAAATATGTGTACAGCAACCCACGGCATGGCATTCAATGACAGCATCTTCTGTGAGGGGAGTTATTAAGAGATTGTTTCTTATCTATGACACAATGTTATTAGCACCACATATTAGGCAGTCAGGCTTGTCCCTGTGTTGTCCCTGTGGTCCGGAGGAGGAGGGAAAAACTTAAACATGTTGCAGAGTTCCCAAAAAATAGACCAGAGGCAATTGTACTTCATCCAGCAGAGCTTCACTGCTACTGAAGGCAAATGAGCATAATGGTCACAAATCCAATACATTCAGGATTGGCACAGTCCATGGTGTGGATGAGAAGATTTGCACCATTTCATTTCTTTATTGTTCCATGAGTCACTGTGCCTTATGTTGCACTACTTCGGACACCTAGGTCATCTATGAGATTGCCTAAGATTAATGTATAAAAGTTAATTTTTGAGAATTAATTTCTGGAAATGAATCTCTGAGAATTAATTTCAAGAATTAATGTTCTGCTTTATGTTTCTTCACTAATTTGCATTTCTTTTTCTATATGACCAGTTTGGATGTGATGATGATGATGATAATAATAATAATAATAATAATAATAATAATAATAATAATAATAAAATTTATACCCCACCCATCTGGCTGGGTTTCCCCAGCCACTCTGGGAAGCTTCCAACAGAACATTAAAATGCAATAATCTATTAAAGAATAAAAGCCTCCCTAAACAGGGCTGCCTTCAGATGTCTTCTAAAAGTCTGGTAGTTGTTTTTCTCTTTGACATCTGGTGGGAGGGCGTTCCACAGGGCGGGTGCCACTACCGAGAAGGCCCTCTGCCTGATTCCCTGTAACTTGGCTTCTCGTAGTGAGGGAACCGCCAGAAGGCCCTCAGCACTGGACCTCAGTGTCCGGGCAGAACAATGGGGGTGGAGACGCTCCTTCAGGAATACTGGACCTAACAATGCAACCCTACTCAGGTGCAAGTCCCATTGAATTCAGGCAGATGGCTTACTCCCAGGTAAGTGGGGATAGGACCGCAGCCTAAAGGAATCATGGTGAAACTCCTGGATAAGATTGGCATCTTAGATTATTCAGAAACATTCCAGCTGTTCAGAACATAAAGCTGTCAGCAACAGGATGCTTGTAGGCATGTTCTGTGAGGAAAAGCATCTAAACAAGCTAAGGATGGGAATACTGCACTGGAAGTATTTAACAAGGTGCAAGAGGCCAGTTGGTGTGTATGTGCCCATGCGTATGTGTGTATGTGGGGGCAGGAAGTGTGAAATTTCATAAATATAGAAGGAGCTTACTGCTTTCTAAAGCAAAAGGTGATCTCCTGCTAGCTAGGGATGATGGGAATTGTAGTCTAACAACAGTGGGGGACCCAAGTTTGAGAAACACTGCTCAGGTGCTAAAAGCATTTCTTAGTAAGTTTTCAAGCTGTGACTCTGCAGAAACATTATGGAGGTCTTTTCACTTTGTGGTCATTTCATTTCATTCATTCTGCAACAATTGTTCTTCAGGATCTTGATGTTATTTGTTTCTGCAGCATCATCTGACTGACCAGCCATAAGAAAAACAAAAGTCTATTAACTCAGAAAGAATGTTTCTGTGTATTTCTCTCCCTCTTTCCCCTGCTCTCTGTCATGTTCATAACAGAGGAAGGAGCCTGATCAGCTTTGTGAATTTCTGGGTAGTGATTTTTACAGCCAGCCATTCAAGCTTTTCACTTCAACAGATGTAGTGTCTATTTTTAGTTCAGGCACCTCAGATGAGCTAATTCATCAGATGGACGCCGAAAGCAAGATGAATTGTGGAAATAACAAACAGATGTACTGAACCATGAAAGACAATATTAACATATTTTAAAGGTGTGGCCAGGAAGTAAGCCTCCCGTGTGCTAAATTCCTTGTATTTAGGAAGTGTGTGTGTGTTTGTTGTAGTGTCTCTTTGTGTATATGTGTTATCTTGCCCCGTATTGCACAATTCTCTCACACACAAAAATGGAATTTATGTAATCAGTCTCCTTCATATTGTTCAGTGCTTGAATAGCAAGAAAGAAAGAAACCGCCCCCAAATGGGGTTCTCAGGAAAAAAATGGTCATGAGATCTCATCAAACCCAAGTGACTCACAAAGGCCCGAAATCCATTTTTGCAAAAACTCTTGCATGTCAAAAGGATCATGCCGTATTTTTATATGATTTCCATGTAATTTAATTCAAATTTACTTATTTGCATAGTAAACACAGACCCCACATTTCAAGAAAGCTTCTCTACTAAGCAGAGACACAGTTTGGTTAACTAAATTATATAATACCATATACGATCAAATAATATCAAGGCTGTATGCAACAGATTGCTGACTCCCACTGCAGTTGCATGGGCAGGATGCAAGTGGGCTCCATGGTGTTTTTCAATGAAATGCATGTTCCAGCCATTCTGTATTGTATAGGGAGGCAAAACAAGAATGAAATGTGAATAAAATGTGAGACACCAGTTTCTGAAAAATATTGGGAATGTCAAGACATGTGTGATCTTATATTCAGTACCATGCATGTCCCACATGAACACCTTTTCTACCATACCTCAAGAACCTCCCTGGGAAATTATTTTCTTAGCCTACAAATCAGATAAATAAAGGCACAGATCTAATCGCAGTATCTCCTGATACCATACCCTCCAACATTTCTCCAATGAAAATAGGGAGGTCCCATTCCATAATGATAATTTTACTATTTATACCCCACACATCTTATTGGTTTGCCCCAGCATTCTGGGCAGCTTCCAACACACACACACACACACACACACAACATAATAAAACATTGAACATTTAAAAAACTTCCCCATACAGGATTGCCTTCCAACAACTCGGGGGTCGGATAACTCCATACCTTCCAACATTTCTCCAATGAAAATAAGGACATCCTAAGGAAAAGCAGGACATGCTGGGATCAAATCAGAAATGGGGACAACTTCTCTAAATCAGAGAAGTCCCTGGAAAATAGGGACCCTTGGAGGGTCTGCGACACAGCGCAGGCCGAAACAGCCTTCTGCTACACCATGTTGGTCCAGCGTGCATGGCGTTGGAAGACATGTGTGACATCATGTGATGCACATGCGACACACACTGGACCCCCCCCCCCCAATCTTGGGCCAGGGCCAGTGCTGGTGAAGATGAGCATTTATCCAATGTTAATAACACTGCAAATCACCACAACTGTCTTAAAATATACTATTTGGAGGCAAATGAAGGCCATTGGGCTTTGCTGAATCTTTGGTCCCATAAGTTTCTTTACTTTCCCATTTGAAATATAAAATGTCTTGCTGGTGCTGTGTGACCTGACAGCGGGGGCTCTTTTGTTGAACGTTAGTGACAAATGGCTCCTGCGTGCTGTGTATATTGAAGCATGAAGAGCAGAAGCATTTATTAGCAAATAACTGTTAGGAAGAGTGATTGATTATGACAGCCACTGAGAGAATGGTAAACAACTGCATTTTAATGAACCATGAATTCTTACTGTTGCTGTTCCTTCTCCTGCCTAGCTGCAAATGCTCGAACCTATCCCAATTACACTCAGTACCAGCTTGAATTGAGTTCCTTGGAGAAAGAGTGCCAAGCGGGCCATTTTTTGCCAGGATGCTCTGCTTGTAAATGGTGTCAGATTCTAAAAGCTTACATCTTCCCAGGATAAAACCATCAAAATAGCTGTTGACTTGTTTTTTGTTTGTTTGTTTTTTTGCTATCCTGTTTATATCAGCAAACCACAAAAGCACCACCTTCATTCATAAGAGCATTGGAGGTTTTGCAGGGGGAAGGGCGCAGAATATAAGAAGCACTTCACAATATAGTTCTGTCAATACGCGATATTTCTTTCCAGGGGAAAAGAGCACCTTGCACAGGGGAAACAAGTTAATGAGTTCTATATCTTTCTGCTGCATAAATACAACCTCTGAGATTGAACTGGGCACCATCCTGTGCTGAGGTGTGCAGCAGTCTGCCAGTTCCTCTGGTTTACACTAATAAGCTGGCAAGGTAGTTTGTGCAATGACCTGACCTACAAAAATAGTGTAATCATAGAATCATAGAGTTGGAAGAGACCACAAGGGCCATTCCTGACAGATGGCTGTCAAGCCTCTGCTTAAAGACCTCCAAAGAAGGAGACTCCACCACACTCCTTGGTAGCAAATTCCACAATCACCACGACACACTTAGTTATAGAAATAAACCTGTTGGTTCCGTCCCTTCATCTTAAAAATGCTCCACAGGCAGTGGGGGTGGCTATTAAACAGTGCATTCCTTTTCTGAACTGTAGAACTCACAATATGGGTTCTCAGAAGCACAGCACACTGTGGCTTGGATCCTGATTTGCTCATCTATGAATGAGCTCCTTCAAGGAGTTCTGATCTAGCAGGAGCTACCACCAGCAGAAGAGGGGGAGGCGATTTTCTCCCATTTCCACTTTTTCTTTGTACTCCCCCCCCCCCGTGCCACCTCTCACAGTGTTGTGGAAGATTTCCCATCCTCTAGAGCAAATTTTCAGAGGACAGAACAGGGTGGCACAGAAAGAGGGAATTTCTGGCCTCCTTCCACCAGTGGCAGCATTTCAGATGCAGAGTTCCTGGGGACATAGGTTCCAAGTCTGTAATTCTTAACATGGCAGGATTGACTATTGTGCTAAGTACTGTACGGCATGGGAAAATGAGGTACAAATTCCAACTCAGCTCTGAAGTCTATTGGACAAATTACTGTTTCCCAGCACAACCTACACCACAGCATTGCTGAGAAAATATGTGGAACTGAAATGGTAAAGTAATGCAATCATTCCATTAAACCCATGGGTTACTTGTGGCCCACCATGGTGTGCTTTCAAATGGTTTGTAAGAACAGGCAGCCCAACCTTTTCAACTGCCTTCCATGCAGTAGCCATCTTGAAGAAGTACACCAGAATCTGGAGTTGTCATACAGCACAGGTTTAAAATTATGTAATCATTTGTGATGCACATCCCACTTCAACACTCCTCACATTAAACATACCCATGAAGCATCCTTTTATTGTTCATGTAAATATTTGCTAGTCTTTAGCAGGTACTGAGTCGTGTCTCAAAACTAAGACTACTGCAAAAGTGATAAACATTGATGACAAGATGCCCTTGATGTTTGCTTGTATCAAATGTATGCAATCTATCATTTTACATAATGCCATACTTTCTGTAGCTGAAAGCCAATTTTCATAGTAGATGAAATAGCACACTTCCATCTTTCAAAGCCTGTCAGAAGTCTGAATCTTCCCTCTTTTCAAATCCAGAACACAGCAACGCTGGTTCTTGACATGTTTGATTTGCCAGAGGGCAAAGGTCAATTCACATGATTCTGAAACGGTGCTGAAAAATGTAGATGTGCTGTTTGTGTGCTTGGTGTGTTGTGTGACATCTCTACCACATGCCCCAAGTCTTAATTTTTTATATATGTGAATATAATGCTTCTGAGAAAGGTAACAAAGGAGGACATGGTATCACATCCTTACTATTGTTTCATAGAATTTTTGCAATAACTGTAGTTCATTTGAGTAAAATTGAGCATGGGCTTCACAACTCACTTTGGTGTGAGCAACAGCAGACACTTAACTTGTTGATGTGACAGAGGTAGAGGTGGGGAATTTTACTATTCCTGTAGAAGGAGTGGAAAGCGATGATAGGATCTAGCTAGCTGCAGTAGAAACCTATACATACTGTGGAAAACTTGAATGCAATGGCTGTGCAAAAGCAGAGATAACATGGAAGTTGGGAAATGGAAGAGGCAGGGCAGGTCCAATGAATTTTGGCACTTGAGGTGAACCACAAAATAGTGCCCCCGCACCCTGTCAGGAAAAAAGGGGTGAGTGAAGATCTACATCAGGAATGAGTGGAGAGGAAAGATCTACATTGGGATCTGCTACCCCTGTGGATCCTGCCACCTGGGATGGTCATTTCACCTTGCCTCATGTGTGGGCCAACCCTGAGAGGAGGCAGAGAGAAGTGGAAAGAAAGAAATGCAGATGATTATCTGTTCCGAAAAAAGGATAAGAGGAAGGAGTGGGTTTCTGGAGTTTCACCAGGACCTGAGAGTTTAGGGGTCAGAACTTTCCACCAAGTACCTCAGAGCAGCAGGGTGTATTTCTGGGTGGCCAGCCTGTCTCACAGTCTAAGATGCTTACTGCTATCTATGAACATCCAGGAGACAGGCTGTAATAGGAGATGGAAAGTAGACAAGTCTCCATAGGTTACCTTGAACCCCGCCCAGGGTGGTTTCCTTCTGTGGTAGCCAACAAGGAGGCAGAACATAAATGCTGTGGCTAGTAGGCACAGGCGGCCTTATCCGCCACAAATTTGTCTAATCTTTTAAAGCCATCCAAGATGGTGGCCATCATTGCACATCCCATAGTTTAACAATGTGCTCTGTGACATACGTTTCTATCTTCCTTTTCCCCCCAGGAGCTTACGGCTGCGTATGTTTTTCTCCCATCCCCTTTTAATATTTGCAACAGCCCTGTGAGGTAAGCTAGGCTAAGTTAATATATGTACATGAGCAGCAATTCTTGTTTGGGGGGGGGGAGGAGAGATGCAGGGGCCCCAGTCCAGATACAGTGTACCATTGCTGGCATCCCTGCTGGCATTCACACCTGTTTGTGTGATCCTGTTCAATCAGTTGCTCCACATGGCTTTGTAACTGATGAGGTTAATTGAGGAGGCAGAAGACAGGGCCTTCTTTCCCATGTAATGTCCTTGTTGATATCATCAGCTCTTTTTCTCCATAAGGGGTATGTTCTGTTGTCTACCCTTGAGGACATGTTTCTCTCCCCCACCCCACCCCCCATCTTACTTCACCAATCAAGTAATTCAATTTGCTGGCTCTTTCTGAGAAGACACCGTTCCATCCTGCATTCACACAGAGCGCCGGCACAGAATCCCTGCTGTTGCTGCTGCAGCAGCATAAATGGCTGTAAGGCGACGTTCCCTGCAGCGAAGGAACGCAGAAAGGAAACAGAGAGGAATGGAATTAACTCTTTCGGTGTGTTTCCTTACTCAGTGCTAGCAATCTCCCTTGAGGCAATGCTGCCTCAGGGGGAGCTAGGACAGACAAATTAGGGGGAGCAGCCAGAAGTTAAATGATGCCATCAAATTGCATGCAAAAAAAGCAAAAAGGAAAAAAACAACAACCAGACCACCAGAATTTATAAGAAAAATGCAAAACACTATTTCTGCTTCTTTCACTGGTCTGCTTTGCTCATGTAACATGAAGGACATGGTTCTTGCCTTGCAGGGGATTGGACTAAATGACTCTTTGAGACCCTTCCAGCTCTATAATTTTAGGAGTGACTCAAGATTTCTCTCTGCTTTTCCAGCAGGGCCAATTCTGTCACGTTGCTTTAGAAGATGCCACGACAGGTGGAAATGGTAGATGAAGTAAGGAACTGGTGCAACATGACTTGGACTGTGGAACGGTCTCTCTCAGGAGGTTGCGGACTCTCCTTGGAGGTTTTGAAGCAGAGGCTGAATGACCATCTGTCATGGATGCTTTAGCTGAGTTTTCTGCATTGCAGGGGGTTGGACCAGATGACCAACTTTCAATGGGTCCCTTTGAACTCTACAATTCTATGATTCTATGGCTTGGACTCTAGTAAGTGTGTGTGTGTGTGTGTGTGTGTGTGTGAGAGAGAGAGAGAGAGAGAGAGAGAGAGAGAGAGAGAGAGAGAGAGAACACTGATGTACGTACCCATCCCAAATGATTTATGCTGAGCCGTTTTCCCCATAACCAGAACATTAGTGAGCTGTAGTTCTGCCTTCTGAAATGGCAAAATACATTTGCGACAGGTCTGTTTCCCCATTTACATGTGGGTGGTGAGTTTGAGATAGATTCAAAGGCTTTCTTCTGGGACGGGAAGGGGCCAAGAGGAGGTGAGTGCTGTGGAAGCGCAAGGAAGCAGCCAGAATGCAGGATCCAAGAAGAAGGAAGTAGAAGCAGCAAGCCTTGTTTGGCAAGCGGGGAAGCAACAGCCATGCATTAATTCAGTAAGGTGTAAAATAACTGCACAGGCTGCAGCTGAAAACAGCAGCTCGGTGTTGATTTTCTCCCTCCATTTCCTGCAATCCCAGTTCAATTTATCCTGGGCCATGGCATGCTTGGAAAGTATGTTTTCTTCCTCTCACATCACATAACTGCTAGTGGGCTGGGAGGGACACACATTTCTGTTAGGGAATCATTCTGTCAGAAACAAGTAGAAAGTTTCTAGAAGGCTCCAGAGTTTTTCCTTTATATATGGGGGTGGCACTCTGAGCTTAATTAGCATCAGCTGGCAGTGCCAATAAGAAGAAGACCACTCAGCTTCATTTTTGCAGGTGCTTGATAGCAGACGTCTGTCTGAAGAGCGTTGCCTGTAAAACCTGCTGGAGGACTGTTCCTGTAATTTACGACATGTGGGAGATAAGAGAGACTTTTGTTTGAAAGTGTACTGTTAACTGCTGTTTATTTTAAAAGTTGAAAATATCTTTGCTACCGTAATGCTTGTACCTGGACTGGGAATAAAATCTCTCGACCGAGACTTCACAGAGTTCGTGTGAGTCATCTTGTTCACAACTTCCGTGAGAGAAAGAAGATAAACTCTGATGAACAGTTTATAATGAGGTTTTAGCTAACCACCAGTATCTGTGCAGCGAAAGGGTGTGGACGGTAACCTCTAATAATTACAGCATGTGGGACAAGTTGCACTTGATTTGAGAAGAATGAGGAAAACGGGGTCATCATTTTCACTGTGTATCTTGTAATACGCATGCATTGCCCCCTCGACTGAGGCCAGATTCACACATTCACACCAACAGTAGTGGGCTATGGGAAAAAGTGGGCAGGGCAATGGGTGTGATTTCTGCAATTGTCCAGTAAGCTACATTCCAGCCATGTAAAAGGTTTCTCTACACGCAGACCAGCAAGAGACATTATTACACTTCCAAGGACACATTGCAGTCACACACACACACAAATACTCGAGTCCAGCAGCGATCAAGCCAGGGAAAAGTGCTGCCTAGGGAGGGTAGGTAGCCTACAGAGAGTTGCAAAGGCAAGGCAGAGAGATCAATGGGGGGATTGATTTGCCCCTGGGGCTGGAGCTATCTACCCCAGACCAACTGCAATGCCCTGGATAATATTACGGCATTTAAAATGGATAGGTGTGGCAGAGTTTTGTTTTTTTTGCAAATGCTTAGAGCAGAGATCTCTCCGTGAACTACTTGACCAAATTTATATTGTATATTTTGAACTTGTTTTGTAAAGGATGCCTGTGCAAGGAGAAGATGATAACGCCTTTCAGACATTAATGGAGTTTTTTCCTCCAGAGACCATCTGGGTTCTGATACAAAACGTTCTTTCCAGTCTAGCCATTCTTTTCTCCCTCTTGGTTTGCTGACTATATATTAATGGAAGAGGGAATAGAAATTACATTTCTGGATCACTCTGCAGCCGTTTATTGGAGTGCCATAATGAAAGTGCTGCATGGCAAACAAAAAACAAAAAACAAAAAAGCACACCAATACAAAATAAAATGTGCCTATGGAAAATTGTGATACATTGTAGAATTCAACTTTTGCTTCTTTTTATTTATTAATGATGAGAAAAGCAACTTTCTGTCAAACTATAGACATGAAGATGTGTGGTCCGGCAACTAGTGTTGTTTATGTTTGGTAGCCTATAGGGTCTGCTCCAAGACTAATATATTATGTATGTTTTTCCCCAGAGACTTCAATGGACATTAAATCTGATGTCAAAATTTAAACAACATTTCAGGTTTTTTAATGTTCAGAGTTGAAGAATCTGAGCTATTCAGGTTTTAAGAGCAGAAAGGAATCTGGCAGGTTTGGATGAGTCTAGCAACATTTTCTAGTACAGTAATATTTATATAATCCCAGTGGCCAGTAATTGCCCTCCCACCAGATGTCAAAGAGAAAAACAGCTACCAGACTTCTAGAAGATATCTGAAGGCAGCCCTGTTTAGGGAAGCTTTTACTGTTTAACAGACCATTGTATTTTAATATTTTGTTGGAAGCTGCCCAGCATGGCTGGGGAAACCCAGCCAGATTGGCGGAGTATAAATAATAGATTAACAACAACAACAACAACAACAACAACAACAACAACAACAACAACAATACTGCATCAGACCGAAGGCCTATGTATCTCATCCAGCAACCTTTTCTCATGGTGACCAAACAGATGCCTATGAGAAGTCCAGAAGCAGAATCTTAGCACAAGGGTGCTCTGCTCTCCCCATTTGTATTCCCCAGCAACTGATACTCAGAGGCATATCAGCTCTGATATTGGAGACAGCAGACCGATATCATGACTAGTAGCCATGGATAGCTTCGTTCTCCATATATCTGTCTAATCCCATTTTAAAGCTACCCAAACTGGTGGTCATAATTGCATCTTTTGGTAGTGAACACCATAGTTTAACTGCAATGTGTGAAGAAGCACTGTACTTCTTCTTTTTTATTGTCCTGAATCTTCAAAGGTTTAGTTTCATTGCATGACCCTGGGTTCTAGTATTATGAGGGAGAAAAAAATATTTCTCGATCCATTTTCTTCACACCATGCCAAATTTATATATCATGTCACCTCTTACATGGAAAGGCTCCCAATGTTGTAATCTTTCCTTATAGGGAAATTGGTTCACACACTTGGTCATCCTGGTGGCCCTTTTCTGCACCTTTTACAGATCTAAAATAGCTTTTTAGAGATTGTAACCTATCCTAGGATCTTAGGGTTAAGGATGGGTGATAAATAACAAAACAAAAACCCTATACAATACACAGACAGTTGTTTGTGAGCAGGTCTTTGAGAGCAGCCATTATCAAACAAGTAGCCATGTAACTGAGAGGATATTTCACCATAATAATAATTAAAATATATCCTGCCCTAACATGTGGCTCAAATGGCTCATGAGGCAGCAGTAACAGCAGAATAAATGTCCTTGATGTGGGATTCATGCCATGTGACTTTTTAAAAAAAGGCAAGTTCATTATTTGTGATAACTCTATGATTCATTTATAGGAAGGAATTAGAAATAAAGCATTAGCACACTGCCTCCTTATGAACATTCTTAAAAGCAAAGGATTCCTATGGATTAGTAAGCAACCTAAAAATAGGAACCATTTATGTTATCTGTATCACCATAAATATAGGGACAAAGACGAGATGCATAACTTTGAACTCACAATGCTTTTCATGCATGCCAGCTTCCAGTCAGCATAATTGCTTAATCCAAAATTTAAAAAGAGAGAGAGAAGAATTTGGGAAAGGGAAATTCAAGTTAAAGAGAGCACACAGGCTGACTTTTCCTTAAAAGAAAGTCTCACGGCAGTACAAATGCAACACCTCCCCACCCCCGAAACAAACAAAAGGGTTAGAATATGATTACACTGTATTTTGAAAGAGACTAATGTTCAAAAAAAAATTGATGCTTGAGAGTTATTTTTCATCAGAAACCCTGATTTACATGCTATCGATAGTGGGTAGCTGTCCCTTTCCTTGATCGTACAATTCAAATAATTTATGTGCCAAGGTTCCTAAGCCAATGCTTGATAACAGGTCCAGAATCAGCACCCAGCATGGTGGGGCAATAGCATGCAATGCCACCTAATGTACACATGTCTGCAAAGCAATATTATCTGTATCAGCAAGTCTTTGACATTTGATTATGTAATTATATCTGTTGGAAGCTGCCCAGACTGGTTGGGGCAACCCAGCCCTATGGGCAGAGTATATGTTATTAAATTATTATCATCTCATATAATGCGTGTTTGTAGCCTATGTTGTTTTCAGAAATACACGCATCCCTATGCACACTTCACCCTAGCTTATGCATTCAAATTGCTGGGCTGGAAAACCGCATTGCAAAATTCAGAGAAGCGTCCATTTCAAAGTCATGTTTGGGATCGTGTATTGTTTTAGAAATTTCTCCTTCATCCTTGCTGATGTGCTTATTAGGGCAAGGGGAGAAGAGACAACCTGTTCTGGGGTTTCTGCCAATCCTCTGGAGCAGATTTGGAGGACAGCATAGGGCACTTGCAGGAAGGCAAGGGGGGGAATCCCATTGCACTTTTAATGTTTGATGGATTATTGTATTTTAATATTTTGTTGGAAGCCGCCCAGAGTGGCTGGGGAAACCCAACCAGATGGGTGGGGTATAAATAATTTATTATTATTATTATTATTATTATTATTATTATTATTATTATTATTAGCACTAGTGCTAATCCAAGAATTTAGCTGAATTCCATTCCATAGGTGGAAATGTATGCACAGATATATACCGGTATTTCCTGTTCTTTTACAGTCTGTTGGAAGCAAGCAATATGTAGAACTAGCATGCTTTGTGGCTACAAGTGGAATTGCACGCTCAGGAATCCCTTAAAAACCTGGTTTCCCAGATTGAGAGCTATATACACTAATACGGAGCTTTATTTAAACTGAAATGCTATTAATTTTTTTTATTACATATAAAGTGACAACTGTTCATGTTCATTTTCTCGCTAGGAAGGATAAGGATCTTCTCTGGAAGACTTCCCATTGGGAACGGTATAATCTGTTCATGAAATGCCGTGCTCTGTAATCTTTTTTAAACATTTTGCAGATTATTGCCACAATCCAGCATTGAGTCATGTGCATTTAAGGCCAACTGATTTCAGTGGGACTTACAAATGCTTAACTGTGCACTGGAATGTGGCCTGCAGATATATGTCTGTGCAATGTACAAGAAGTTAAGTACTTGGCATTTAACATTTAAACACAGAAGCCAACATGACAAACCTTGTTCTCATGATAATTGTGGAATTCTTTTGGAAGGGAGAGAGAGTCTGAAGACCCTCGATGTGAATTTTAAGAAGGAAAACAAAAAAGAGGTTGTTTATTGTGAGGAAAGTTAATCTGTTCTATTTGTTTTATTCCAGAAAGGTGGGGGGTCTTGCTTGGCATTTGCTGTCAACACTATAGCTGTGAATCTTTGGGGGAAATCTTCAGAATTTGACAAAATGGATAATCAATATAATTGAGAAGCAAAATCATCATAAGGCCGCAGGCGGCAAAGTACAAGACCTAAGCAAATTGCAACATTAGAAACTAGAGGAAGAATATTTTTTTGCACTGCAGATTCTCTGTTACAAACACATATCACAGATTTCTATCATTTTAGAAGCCACAGGTTTTTTTGTATTTGATGTCTTCCAGTATGACCTTCTTTTTATATTATAAAATATATTATATGATTGCATAAGCACTAGCTATGGTCAAAATCACCAATGGTTCGCGTCAACTAGTTTTGAAAGGCTAATAAGCCCTCATTAGAAGGCCCATTATTTTATGTAGCATAAGTGGAGTAGGCCTACATTCTAGTCAAAGATCATACCTGACTGACTGGGTAAAGGTAAAGGTCAAAGTCCAGTCAAAGGCAACTATGGGGCTCATCTCGCTTCAGGCGAAGGGAGTCGGTGTTTGTCCACAGATAGCTTTCCAGGTCATGTGGCCAGCATGACTAAACTGCTTCTGGTGCAATGGGACACTGTGATGAGTGCCAGTGGGCACGGAAACACTGTTTCCCTTCCCATCGCAGTGGTACCTATTTATCTACTTGCACTGCTATGCTTTCAAACTGCTTGGTTAGCAGAAGCTGGGACAGAGCAATGGGAGCTCACCACCATTGCGTGGATTCAAACTACTGACCTTCCGATCGGCAAGCCCAAGAGGCTCAGTGGTTTAGACCACAGCACCACCCATGTCCCACAGACTGGATACCTAAATATGTACCATTTTTAACCACTGACTGGATACCTATATATGTACCATTTTTTAAAACTAATCTGCACAAGTGAGGTATATAATGGTTCCAGTTAGCTATGTAGGACATCACTTTGATAATATTGAAATAATGAAACATAGCAATAGCAGGCATGACCCAAAGTGTTATTCATGTTGATGTACCACTGGGAAAGTTGAAGTGTTTGGTTAAAATGTCTGCATTTGAAGCAATGAGATTTTAAAATGAATTGGAAATACTTTATGGGGAAGATTTAGAGCTATGGTACTATAAAGTAAGGAAAACTGCTTTATTAGAAAAAATAACACCCCAAATTCGAGTACAAAAGAAACATGACAATTCCGAGTCTGTTTTTTCTGATTTTATTTCCTTTGTAAACAATGCAGATTATGGCCTTTCACTGCCCATCTATGAACAAGACAATATTAAGACGCTATATAATCTGATAATGTAAATCTGTCCTGACTGCCCCATCTTTTGGTCTGCTTGTGAAAAAGCGAAGCATTTAATGTGAATCCCTCCCTAGAAGAGGAAAGAAAGCTATATATTAGTTACTTCAGTTATGTCATCCTTTTAGAAAAACCAATTCAGGGCACTTTCCCTTTTTATCATCCCCATTTTAGACTGATCTCAATTCACAGAAAGATGCCAGCTTTGTTTCTGATTTGGGAAGAGCACAACGAATATGAAGTTGCCCATCTGTCAGGAACCGTTTTATCCATCTGCGCACGCACACACACAGAGAGAAAGACAATAGTGTAGAATGGATGGTGAAATGAAGTCCTTGCTTACTATGCCTTTTCCGAGGGTGTGGCAGGGGAAGGGAGAGACGCTATTAGCTTTGCCCTGAAATACTAGTTGTGCCCAAAGGTGTCTGCTTCTAGAACAAGTTGCTGGCATTGAGTATGCAAAGGCTTAGAGGAAAGCCACACTTTATGAAGCCGGTTCTATTTGCAGAGCTCAAGGAAACTAGGCAGGGCTTTCGTGGGAAGCAGTTACCATAACTACATAGTAGAAACAAACATTTGAAAGGTTTGTTTCGATTGTGCACAAACAGCCTAAGCAGGGCAAGGTCTTAGAAGTTATTGCTGTAGACACGCACAGGTTATCCAAGCTCTTCTCGTGCATCACTGATTTATTGCTAATAAGCAGTAAAGTCCCCTCAATTAATATGTAATGCTTGCTGTTCCACTGTTATTCTCATCATAATATTTACTTAGGGATTATGTGTGACAATAAGGCCACATTCACAGTGTACATTTAAAACACTGTGACACCACTTTAAACTGTCAGACCCCCTTTCCTGTCACAGAACTATCTATCCCTCTTCCCGGGGTCTTCTAACAACCATCAGCACTCTTAACAAATGGCAGCTCCCAGAATTCTTTGAGGGGAAGCCATGACAGTTTAAAGTGGTATCGCAGTGCTTTAAATGTATGGTGAGAATGTGGTCTAAGAAATGGACAAAACTGGGCTAATATTGACCTTGCCACAAGGCAATTTCCAATGTTCTTAAGCACATCCAGAGCAAATCCTGTACACGCAGCTCAGAAGTAAGTGCCGCTGTGTTCAATGGAAATTCCTTCCAGTTAAGCTGATAGAGGATTGCAGCTTGAAACATTGCACTTGCTTCTTATTTAAAGAGCGGGACAGGAATTGTAGCAATTTCAATGCTGAAAAAGTTCTTCATACTGTGAAGGCTAGGCATGTTATTCATTGGTTGCACCCTGTTGCCATTTCCCGCAACCTACTTCTGGAATTCTACTAATACTACACATGCATAAGGAATACTTGTGTAAAAATAAGTATGGAAAAAATAGTATTTTTATTTTTATTTATTAATTCATAAGAGTACAAAATACAAAACTGAATAAAAGAAAAAAGTGAAAGAAAAGGAAGAAAAAAGGAGGGGCAAAAAAATAGATACATTACAACGATAATTTGCTCAAACTGCAAATAACCAAATCAGGCCACTGATGGAGGCCAATGTTTTTCCTATGTTCCTGGGGTCCAGCCTGGCTATCCAGCCAATTGACCCACAGGGGTTAGCACAAATCTGAGCTGCACCTGTCTGGTAAGCCTGTCAATTTAGCTGAAGGGAGATGTCAGCTATGCAGCTGTTGCCTGACTATGCCACCCACCCAGACCTCTGTCAGTCCACAACACATAAAAAAATAATAAGAGCCCTAATGCATCAGACCTAATGTCCATCAGAGTTCAGCATCCTGAGAATATACAGTAGGTTTAAGTCCAGTCAAAGGCGACTTTGGGGTTGCAGCACTCATCTTGTTTTCAGGCTGAGGGAGCCGGCGTTTGTCCACAGACCATAGCTGTCAACTTTTCCCTTTTTCTAAGGGAAATTCCCTTATTCCGAATAGGATTCCTCGCAAGAAAAGGGAAAAGTTGACAGCTATGCCACAGACAGCTTTCTGGTTCATGTGGCCAGCATGACTAAACTGCTTCTGGTGCAATGGAACACTGTGATGGAAGCCAGAGCGCACGGAAATGCCACAGCGGTACCTAATTATCTACTTGCACTGGTGTGCTTTCAGACTGCTAGGTCGGCAGGAGCTGGGACAGAGCAACACTCCGTTGTGGAGATTTGAACCACCAACCTTCTGATTGGCAAGCCCAAGAGACTCAGTGGTTTAGACCACAGCATCACCCGCATCCCATGAGAATATGACATCCCTTTAAGTAGGAGCCACCCCCCTCTTTGCTGTGAAGTCCAACTAATGCTAATCAGTTGACTAATCAGGTGGCATTATTGATATTTCACACCAAAATGGAAACAGCTGGGGGCATGCTCCAAGCTCTGGTGTTAGCTGGGGAGAAAGGTGATGGTGGAGTTGAATTCAAGCATGTATGAAATTAATCCAGAGTCAGCACAGAGAGTAGCAGGAGGATCAGCAGACAGGAGGCTGAAGGAGAGAAGGCTGGAGGTGAAAGAACGGAGAGTGAAAGGGAAGGGGAAGAAAAAAGTCAAGAATGTGAGAATGTAAGAAAGAAGAGCCTTCTGAATCAGGGCAATGGCCCATATAGTCCAACATCCTGTTCTCACAGTGGCCAACCAGATACCCATGAGAAGCCTGCAAGCAGGACTGGAGCACAAAGGGAGAGGAGAGGAGAGGAGCCTGGTACGGTGGAAGGTAGCAGAGCTAGCTGAAAAGAGGCTGGAGAGGAGAGGGGAAATGTCTATGGAGATGAGTGGGGAACAGAGGGTGAAGTACTCAGTCAATGTGAGTACAGGGCCAAAAGAACCAGAGAGGAGAGACAGCAAAGCATGAGAAGACCTTTGCCCAATCTGTGTCCCCTCCAGGCCTGAAAGATCACTTCCTCCCAGCAACAAGTTGCTGGAGCAAAGGACCCTTCTCTGTCCACCAAAGGAAATGTATTATGTGAAAAGCTTCTTTAGACTTTCAACTGCCTGGGGGAGGAGGAGCACGAATCAAGAGTGGAATGGGTACATTTGGTTCACAATGGTAATGTTTACTTTGCAACTTGGGGAGTTGAAATGTTAAATAAAAATGAGAGCCAAGAACCACAATCTGACTATATAATGTGGGCTACATAAATACATCAAGCCTGGCTGCATCTGGCTTTCGGAGTGGGTGTTTGCTGTGGAGTCATTATGAGATCTGCTAAACAACAGTTACCAAAAGCAGCAAGCAACAGTATTTATTACACTCCTGATCAAGGGAGTGATTTCAGCTTTTGAAATTTGCCTGTGTGCATTACAACCTTTGTCAAAATAATGAGACAGTAGAGTTTTGATCTCGCGCACAGACTGAGAAACCCCAAAACAATAAGGCTATGCACGAATCCATTTTAGTGTTCTATGGCTAATTTTATGTGCTAGTCATATTGGTTCATGCCTCTCTTTCTATTATAGCCTCAGCACATTATAAAACAGCTTGTTTCCAAGAAGAGAGTGAAGCAAACAAGCTTCTTGAGACATATCCTGGGGCTCCCAAGTTCAATCAAGTATGAGACAATGCGTTCACAACTAGGTACACACAATGGAACATTGGGTGTGGGCTAGCACTATAAAATACTAGTTGCATTGCCATTTTCATTGCCAACCTTGGAGTCTCCTCTCTGACTTAAGGACTCATAAATCCAGATGGTTCCAACTCTTACATGGCAAAATCAGATCTAATGGTATTGATTTGGAACCCTTGTACAATTCAAGTGAGCAATTCATTTATCACAATATTCAAACCAGATTAAGGGACATTGAAAAACACCAAGTCAGCTGTAATGTAAAAAAAGAAAAAAACTGCTCCCCCAAGTTCAATGATTTAAATGCAACACATAACAAGGTCACATATCTCAAAATTAATAATTCCAGTCCAACGCAGGGCCTTTCTGTTAGCCCGGCTGAACGTTTCCCCCTCAGCTTTTGTCAAGAGCAGATATTTAAACATCCCCAGAAATGATAAGACACTGTGGATGTTCTTTGAATGTGCCAAACGCTGTAGAACATATCCTTTTCTACTGTCCATTGTACAACCAACTACACAAATGCGTGCTATCTCCCTTTTGGAGTAGTGTAACATCTTGGCACAATGTAAATATCAGATTCTATCTGTCTGACATTAACCCGGAAGTAACTTGAAGGGTGGCTGAGTTTTTGTCAAAAGTATCTCTTAGAGTGGTGAATGGCACTATTTAGCAGGAAGAAATCCCAATGAAAAGCCTCGTCATTATATATTTTACATGGCTGTTTATTTGTATGTATTTTAAGATTTTACATATGGATGTTTTATGACATTTTATGATGACCTATATTTGCAATGCCTAATAAAGTTTTGGCAAAGTAGGTAAGGCTTGTTTGTTGTTGCTATTTATTACATTTTCTGGTCACTTGATCCAAATGAAAAAAGCTTGGCATGGAATCATGAGCTATACAATAGAAGATCCAGTAGAATGTGGAATCCATAGATTATTGGCTAGGCTGATTAAAAGGAACAGCCCCCCCCCCCCAAAAAGAAGAAATTCAGGAAATCAAGACTTTGCTGATTAAGTTTTTAAAAATCTAAGAAACTAAATGAAACAGAAATATAACGTACCCGACAGCCACACAAGTTCCAATTGGAAGCAAGCTGTTCCTCAATACCTGTACTAGCATCACGGTGTCTTCCAGCTGTGCTTGATTTTGTCACATTCAAGCAGCACCAGCACATCACATCCAGCAGGGTTGGGAAACATTTTTTCAGCCCGAGAGATGCAAGCCCTCGCAGGCAACATTTCTAGGGCCACAGAGGAGCAGCTTTAAAGCTGATCACTGGGAGAGATGATGTGTGTCTACTTTGGGATGAATCATTCCTGACAGAGGAGAGCTACAATGTTTATGATTGCCAGAATGGAGGTGGGCTGGAACTAGGCAGTAAAAGTGCAGGGGGAGATGCTAGCCGTCCAAGGAAGCCAAAATACTGTAAGAGAAAACACACCAGCCAGAGTCATTGTCAGGCACACTGCAGACAGCATCCCCACCTTCCTATGCTTATGGGAAAAAGTTCAGATAGGGATGTTATGGGGAATTTTTTTTTTTAGGAAACTTAGGCACCCAAAAAGACTGCTGAGTGTAGAGCCCTAGAGAGATGATTTGTAGAATGAAAGGGCACAACCCTTGCCACATTGATAGTAAGGTAAGTACAACCAAACCCCTGCCCACAATCATTTCACAGAAATGTTCACTCTCCTTTGATAATTTCCCAACACAATTTCTTTCTCATGGATTGCTTTAAAAATTGCAGTAGAAATTTGGGGCTGTATTCAATATAACACAAAGGAGAACAATGATTTTTCCTTGTGCAGTGGAACATCATCCCCTCTGTCCCTGTGCACCCCCTAAATCTGTTCCGGGATGCCCCCCCCAACCTGCAAGAGCAGATTTGGGGACAGTGCTTGGTGCACATGGGAGGAGAAGAGGAGATCAAAGTGTCATTGTGCCAATATGAATCCCTGTGCTAGCACAAATATTTGCCTGTTTCGACCTTTTACCTTTCCCTGAAATAAATTCACACAGGAGTCAGATATTTGGTTTGGTTTTTGGCAGAAATTTAGGCCACAACTTTATTGATTACAAGCCCCAAAGCAAGCGCTCTAAGAATGGGGGAAGGGATGGATTAAGGGAAAGAGGACAATTACTGGAAAACTAAAGGGAAGATTGACGGTAAAAGGGGAAGCGATCACCAAAAGTCGATCAAAGTCTCTCAGAGCAGCAGCGATCCATGATCCAACGTTCCGTGTTCCGATGCGATAGTCCCAAAGAGGAAGCTCATAAGCCTTGCATGGGTTTATATAGGTCCCGCTTTGCTGCTTCTCCAAGGCACCCCATTGGTCAGATTGCACCTAAATAATGTAGGTGTATCAGGGGTTGTGGCTGTTCCAGGATTACCCACCCACAACACTGTGTCAGGTGGCCAGGTCGCACCACAATACATGCCCTCTTTAATGGAGGACCTGATTTAGTAGAATATTGCCGCTTAAGCTCAGCACTTGTGCAAAAAACAAATTCTGATGAGTATCAATCATAGAACTGCAATGTAAAACCGGCCCTTTCTGATATATCATTTTATTGTGGAATCTCCTAATTATGAATTACCCCACTTGGGAAGCTTTTTCTAATGAAAATGCAAAGCCTCCAGTAGCAATAGCTTTTCCTTTGCTGTGCAGATCACAGTACTTTTTGCCTGTCATAGCAGCTGAGAGCCTTCTGTCAGAGATGCATCTATCAGCTCTCCGAAAATGAAAATGCTGGCAAACATGTAAACCATTATTACCGGCCCCCTACATTTGTAGCTTAATAACACAACTTGATTACATGATGAAATGCTTCATCCCACAGCTGAAGCTTAAAGCCGCGCTTATTTTCAGCTCACAAAGCCTCGGCTGATTCAGGCACCCCCTTTGTCAGCTTCTTTTTAAAGGGGACGATGGAATCAGTGCAAGAGCATTTGCTGAATGTGGATCCTGCATGGGACATGTGGCAGAACATCCCTTTGCTTTGCACTGTTGTACCAGAAGGCAGAACAGAATCAGTGTGGTACCCTGATGCTTTGCTTTGTTGGGTGAAAAGAGAAATCTAAGCAGCATCTATGCAGTTTTGCAGAAAGTGGCTGAGCAGCACAGATTTATAGCCTGCAGGGATCTGACCCAAGGATTTTATGGTCCACTTGACATGAGAGACACATGGGCAGAGGGACAAAGGCAGGGAGTTTTCTAAGGATTTCACCTTTAGAACTTGACTGTTGGAACAAGTAGCCTGTGGTTCTTTTTGGTGTGCAGGCTTTGGGGTTTACCCAATGCTAAGGCCAATACACAGCTGGAACGTAAAGGGGATAAGAAATAGTAGCTGCAGCATTTTTAGCAACAAACCTGGAAAAGTAATGTGCTTGGTAGTGGAAGTTTCAGAATATTCATCAGTGTGTTCATTTGTGTGATGCTGTGTGGGTGAAGGGTGGTCCCTGGGCATCACCAAAAGAAAAGAAAAAAGAAAAGACAAACCCATCACCCCAAAGGGGGCAAAATAATGTACATATGCCAATGAAATTGGTGTATACTGACTGATATGTATAGTTACAAATAAGAATTATTTAAATGTAATTAAAATACATGTACAGCACATCTCATTCTGCACTGAATATGTGTACATACACACACAGCAAACAAACCTGAATTAATATAATGAAAAGGACCTTATTCAAAAGTTGATGTTTGTGAGCAGCACACTTTTGATTCTCTTCTGCAATATATTTATAGCTTATTCTTGAAATCACAAAAGGTCCCCTCATACCCTTTTCTACATTTCTCTTTTGAGGGGGAAAAAGACAGTGGGTGCCATTACATCAGATAACAGCAGTAAGCACGAAACATTGACCACTCTGCGGTCATCCCTGTACCTCCTCAGCATTTTCTGCATTCGTGATTCACAACACTGAATTAATTTTAACTCATGGGCAACCTTCATCTGCTGTCACTGCCAACTAAAAAGCCACACTGCTGACAACCACTGTCACTTCTCAAGGGATGTAAATTCTCAAGCCATTGCCTGCAGCACTGGAAATTCCCAAAGCTCTGGTTTGCAGCATGTATTAGGGAGCAAAAACAAAACAATTCCACACACAGAGCAAACACTTCATTCTCTTGCAACTTACTTGCCCTATGCGTCAGCTGAAGGAGACCAACAAATATTAAATCTGCCACATAGATCCAGCTGATAATAGCAATTTTTTTCAGGGGGTGGATGATCAAAAAGGGAGAGTCGCTATTTTGATTCAATTTTTCTGTGCCATATTCAAATGAGTGGCAATGGTTTACATTTTAATCCCCAAAGCTAACTTCTTGTATGTGAGGGATGGAGGAAGCTAGTGTGATATAGCGGTTACTGTGTTTGCCTAGGACTGAGATGATCCAGGTTGAATTCCCCCTAAAGCTCACTGGGGTGGAATCTACACACATATAAAAAACGCTGTGAAATGCTTTTAAAAAAAAGTTTTGAAAAATACATTGAATTTTGCATAGTTCATTGTCGCCATCTGGTGTCTCATTTGTATATTGCACTTTACAACATTTAAAACGTTTTATTTGAAGCTATGTAGCCGAGTACTATGTGGGTTACCTTGGGCCACTTACTGTTTCTATCACGAACTAACCCGTCAGAATACAATAGGGGAGGGTTGAAATAGACATGCTGTCTTGATCTCCTTGTAGTAAAGGAGGTGTATAAATATAATAAATAAATATTGTAACTTTACAATAGACTGGGGGGAAATTGTGATCCAACATGCCTAGCCTAGTTTTCCACCCATGTTTTGTGGCTTGGCAGGGGCTTGGCAGCTGCAGTTCAAGGCTAGCAGCAAAACTGAGAGATTTACTGAGCCTTGTTGGTCTCCCTTACATAGTTCAAAGGCTGTTCAAAGACAGGATCACACAAATTGTGCAGGGTTGAATTTAATGGCCACTTGGCAACAAGAAACTGAAAATAGTTTCTTTGACTTGTGCAGCACTACAGAGGAAGCAGCCCTCCAAAAGAGCATCAAACAGAAGAGCAACTAGCAATGCATAATTTCTTGCCTGCAATTTCTCCATCTTAATTAAAACAGTTAAGAACAGAGAATCATATTCTTATTCGGTCTTCTCCAAAAACATTTCCAAGAGATATTAAAGGAAGGCCTAAATAATTAGACCATTTTGTCATGTTGCTAAATTACCCTAGTGATTATGTTATGAAAGCATCTATGGGAACACGTAGATTGAATCTGTAGTAAGCTAAATACATGCATAGGGGCTGAAATGACAACTTATTAGTCTTATTAAGTACTAGATAATGTTTCAGAAGCTTTGCAGTTGGTATCTCATTTATCTTCAGGCCACAGCTGTGCGGCAGATTAAGCTGAGAGGCAGCCACCCAGTAAAAGTGTCCATGGAAATGGGGATTTTAGCTGCTCTCTGGGATCCTGACCTTCATGCCTTTGACGGTCTGAACAGGGCTGATATGTGAACAGCAATCAGTAACCGCATAGGCTCGATATGTACGATCTGGCAACCTCTGGTTCCTGATCAGATGGAAAGAGCCTACACACGTACATTTTTACGTGCATAGACACGAGTTCTTTAGATGAGCATGCAGAGAGAACACGGAAAATAGACATAGTCCTACTTCCCCATCTAGTCACTGAGTGTGACTGACTTACCCTCAAATTGCCCAGTTGCCATCATGCAAGAGTAGGCATTGGGACTGAGTTTTCCCATGTCCAAACTCAGCATATCAATTAAGGTGCCAAATTGCAGACCTTCTGAGTGTTCCTATTTTCCAGGGATGTCCCTGATTTAGAGAAGCTGTCCCAGTCACTGGCGGAGGAAGAGTAGTGCAGGGGGAGCGCACCACCCCCGGCAGTGCGATCCCGGTGGGGTGCCATCATGGCTGCCCCCTGTCTGGCTGGGCGCCATACCCCCGCACGTGGCGCACCTCGCCCCGGGACGTGCACCAGCCCCAACCCCGCCTGCTCTCCGTCCCCCAGTGCTGGAGCATGAAGCTCCGCCACGGGTCCCAGTTTCTGATTTGATCCCGGAATGTCCTGCTTTACCTTAGGATGTATCATTGGAGAAATGTTGGAGGGTATGGGAAGATGTTCCTATTTTCATTGGAGAAATGTTGAAAGCTGTCTGAAGGCAATCTGAAGGCAGTATAGGGAAGTTTATTAAAAATGTTTCATGTTGGAAGCTGCCCAAAACCATAGCTTTGGATTCAGCACAGAAAGCAAGCTAATTCATTATTTATTCAATTTATCCATCACTTTTTACAGGAAAAAAGGCCCAAAGCAACTTACAAATTAAAAATGCAAAGATGCCATGAAGTAACTAAAAGCAATAAAACTACAGGTAAAAGAACCCCTGACCATTAGGTCCAGTGGTGTCCGACTCTGGGGTTGCGGCGCTCATCCCGTGTTACTGGCTGAGGGATCCGGCGTACAGCTTCCAGGTCATGTGGCCAGCATGACAAAGCCGCTTCTGGCGAACCAGAGCAGCGCACGGAAACACCATTTACCTTCCCGCTGTAGCAGTACCTATTTATCTACTTGCACTTTGATGTGCTTTCAAACTGCTAGGTTGGCAGAAGCAGGGACCGAGCAACGGGAGCTCACCCCATCGTGGGGATTCAAACCGCCGACCTTCTGATCAGCAAGCCCTAGGCTCGGTGGTTTAACCCACAGCACCACCCACGCTATACATAAACTATACATGGTACTAAAAGTGTTCACTGACCAGCCTCCGCTCACTTTGCAGTCCAAAAGGAGACTGCCTTCTGTTTTCCTCTAGTCACCCAGGACATCACCTCCAGGGGAAGGAGAATTCTTTTTGCCTACTTTCTGAAAGAGTCTCTAGCTAATATTTTATGTGGAGCCAGTGTGGTGTGGGCACTGCCTGGGAAGCAGCACAGGTCTTCTCAACCCTGCTCACTGCCTGCCTGCATTGCTAGGGTTCAATGTTCAAGGCAGGAATTTGCCTCACACCTAAATTGCCCTGTAGGGGTGGCCCATGTTTTCCCAAGCAAATCACATCACCAGGCAGTGTTGCACCATCCATTATTCACTGGTTTCAAATGAGTGATTGTAACAGCATAGTAGGCTACTGTCTTACTGCATGGAATCAATGGTCCAAACAAGGAAAGTAGTTCTGCATGGCATGAGAACATATCCAAACACTTCTGAGCCACCTCCAGAAGTTCAGGCAAGAACACTATCACCAGCACTTATTTTTGGCCAAGTTTTGTGGGAGAAAATGTAGAAACCCACGCCCAGTGCAATGTTAAACATGGTGCATGCCAAGTCAAACATTTTTTGTTCAAAGATGATACAGAGGATGTTACAGGAAAATATTGTGTCCCTCCTTTGGAAAGCCGATGGGAATGACAGCCTCTTGCAAAGTGGCTTTGTCATTGTGGATAATAGCACCATGTCAATAGAGGGGATGTAATTTTTCCTTGCCAAATGACATTGCAAAAAATGTAAGATTTGAGTACTTTGGACAGGCAGTTCATCTTAATGGTTTCTAACTATCCTATGGATTTGAGACAAAAAACCCTAACCCAATTATGAAACTGGACACTGAATATACACATTTTAAACCCATAGTTACAAAAAAAAAAATTAAAAATGTGTGTGGTGTGCTTGTGGCAATGCAGTCAGCTATTAACAAAAGTCAGTGAAATTATAATAATGTTAATTATTTAACTATTTTGAATATATTTCTTCATGGGGGATTGCAACACATTTCATAAAAACATTATGTACAGATATATTGGTCAGAAGCTGACTTCCACAGCAAGTCAACAGAAAGGAATGTACTGGTAACTCAGAAATTCCAGAGTTTATCTCAAATATTGAGAAAGCAAGTTTTAAGTGCCCTTCAGGTCTTCCAATCAGTTGTTTAGAGTGCTTACAGTCCTGATTGCAATATGATACCATAACATCAAGGTAAAAAGTTCAAATATACATAAGCGTTGATTCACTCTTCTGATGTGGTATAGCAATGCTATAACTACAGTGCTGCCAGGCAAAAATCAGATTTAGGATACATGTTATCATCTATTTGTATCTTCACCATACATTTCAAACTTCCAATAGTCTATTTAGATGGTCGTCTGAATGCATCAGAACATCTGAGACTGAAATTATGGTTTCAGGTTGGAAGAGAATGAAACTTGGGGATCTAAGATTTCTGCAATGAAACTGCAACACCAAATCCATCCAATCCAGAACTGAAGTAAGGCCTGCAAGAAGGTTCTCCATTACTGGAAAGTGGATACTTCAACTGAAATCCTGATTGCACTTAGTTTGGTGTAATTGCAGCTCCGGAAACCATTCAGTAAAAAGCAGTTTCAGAATTGGAGAAGGCAGTCTCAAAAGCACTATGCTGGGTGAAGCACCACTGAAGTTTAAATTCAGGAGCCTCTGAACAATGTTAAAAGAGGGAACAGAACAGAACAGCCCTGAGATCTCTGCAGGGGTTGCACTTTAAAAAAAATCAGCTTCCTGCAGATAACACTTCTGCCACTGCAGTGTTTCAAATGGGGGAGCAGAAAAGAGAGGGAAGCGAATTTGCTGACAAGTCTTCTTACATAACATAGAAAACTGTCTTATATCGAGCCATGCCACTGATGCATCCAGCTCAGTATTGCCTATGTTGATTGCCAGTGGCTTTCTAGGGTTTCTGGCATGAGTCCCTCCCCAGTCCTACCAGGAGACGCCTGGGATTGAACCAGGGACCTTCTGCTTATAAGACAGATGCTCTGCCATTGAGCTATGGCCCTTGTACAAATGGCTGTGAATTTAGCAGCCTTCACATTCATTACTCTCAGTAAGCTATAATTTAGCTCACTGCAACAAGTGATCCAGGCCTGTTAAATCCCTATGTTTTGTTGTAAGCTGCCCAGAGTGGCTGGGAAAACCCAGCCAGATGGGCAGGATATAAATTTAAAAATTAATTAATTGATTAATTAATTATTAAGATAATTAAGTGAGCTTTGTGGCTGAGTAGAGAACCGGGGTACTCCTAGTCCAACACGAACCACTGCACCATTGTTGCTGTTGTTCAGTTATTTAGTCGTGTCCGACACTTCGTGACCCCATGGACCAGAGCAAGCCAGGCACTCCTGTCTTCCACTGCCTCCCGCAGTTTGGTCAGACTCATGTTGGTAGCTTCCAGAACACTGTCCAACCATCTTGTCCTCTGCTGTCCCCTTTTCCTTGTGCCCTCCATCTTTCCCAACATCAGGGTCTTTTCCAGGGAGTCTTCTCTTCTCATGAGGTGGCCAAAGTATTAGAGCCTCAGCTTCAGGATCTGTCCTTCCAGTGAGCACCCAGGGCTGATTTCCTTCAGAATGGATAAGTCTGATCTTCTTGCAGTCCATGGGGCTCTCAAGAGTCTCCTCCAGCACCATAATTCAAAAGCATCAATTCTTCGGCGATCAGCCTTCTGTACCATACTGTCTCTCAATTGTCTAAGGTTAGTACGGTCTGATACTAGCTCTAGAGACTTGACAGTGTGTTTGATCATTACTACAATTCTGTGATGTAATACTTCTATATCCTTTGTTCTTCTTTTCTCTGGTGCCTCAACATGAGTGAAATGTCACCAAGGAGACATCCTGGTAGGAAAACCACCCAATCACAGCACCTGTCCTGTCAGGATTCAGAAACAATTTATGGGCCCTCATCCAAGCCCAAGCCCAGGCCTTGCACAGCATCTCCAGATGTTGCAGAGAAGTAGAGTTGGGTATCACCAGCATATCAACGACTCCTCACCTCAAATCTCTTCATGACCACTCCCAATGGCTTCATATAGATGTTAAAAAGCACTGGAGGGCTCACAGGAGTTTGGATACACAGGGATCCCAAAGAAAATTGCCCAAAACACCAAAGTGATCAAGTCTAACAATTTATTAAAGAAGGGTACAAACTTACAGCAAAGGTCTGATGGCTCCCTCCTTGCTCCTGCTCACAGCAAAGAGATAGCTTGTCGACAACCAAGTGAAGCTCCACACAGTCTTTATAGGCCCAGGCAGGCTACGTCACATGGCACCATGGTAATGGCATTAACCTTTACCTTCCCCTCTATCTATGCCTGGGGCCTGGGGCTACATCAAAGCATTTGAAACACATATGAGCTCAGTGCTACAGCTGCTCCCAATTAGGTGGGGATCAACTTGACCAAAAATATGCTGCAAGTTGGGCTTCCAAACCAGCCTTCCTTTTCAGGTTAACAGAGGGACAAAATGGTACCCTGAGGTGCTGCAGATCACCTAATGCTATTCTCTGAACCTGACCCTGGAAATAGGACCCAAACCTATTTCCATGGGAAAAGAGCATCAACAACAGTAAAAAAAAAAAAAAATGGGTCACCTGCAGTGCCAGTGGTGCCAGGGAGGAGGGGCAGGCACAGTGGGGGTTCCCCGGAAAGCAGTTTCCTTGGGCCCCCTCAAATCTGGAAGTGTCTCTACTTGTCTACCAGGAAAACGATCCAAAGAATGTTTGCTCCCCTCTTCTCCTGAATTCAATTTTACTTAATTTTCAAAAATGATGTCTGTTTTCAATGTGCTTCTCAAAGTTTTCCTCTTGCATGCCTTCCCAATCCCAGTGCAAAACAGTTTTCCATTTAAGTTTGCCAATAGCCAGAAATGACATACATTTGTTCTTAAAGAGAAGCTATTCTCAACTAAAGGTTTTCAATTAAAGTAATTGATCAGTTATATTACTTTGTCTTGTTTTGGCTTCAGCCTACTATAGATTTGAAATTTAAATTGCTTCAATTGCTAATGGATATACGACATGCTAAAGAACCTTTATGGATTAGGCTTAATGCGTTCTTAAATTCTCTGGCTAAAGTTCAGTTGGTTTTGATCAATGCCACTATCTTTATTGAGAGAAATAACTATTTGTCCTTCCTGCTAAGCAGAACATTCTCCCTCTTTTTTTTCACCTCAAAAAGATGTGTTAAAGCAAGTAACATTTAAAATGTGCTTTACCTTCTCTTGTTTTTCTTTGGCAGATATCAGCAAGAGTTCATAATGTCCACATGCTAAGTTTTTCAAGTAAAGAGGAAGATCAATGCAAGTTAATTTCAATTTAATTGAATACATTGTATTAGACATGCTGGGCACTTTCCCTCCTCACTGAGGAGGGGGAACCTCAATCTGTTGCAAGTCTATATAACATGCAGACTCTGATATGCATTCCTGTCAGTATGTTTGCAGAGTGCCACCTCCTCACCACCTTGCCCCTCCTGCTGTACCCCCAAGGATGCAGCAACAGTCACTCCACTGCTGGTACGCCCCACCATACCTCCCTGCTATCTGCTACTGCACATCAATCGTATTTTGTGTTCTAGATAACCCGTGCTTTTCTGATTCTCTATGAGAACTTTGCAGTCCAAAAATTGCATGTTGTGATCATGATTGTGCAAAGTGCCGCTTATACCACTACCTCCAACATCCAGTCTCTTTCTAGCTCCTGACCTCCTGCACTGCCAGCTCTCTGGGTCCTCAGGAAGCCGGGCACACTAGATATTAGGCAAAAACACCCTAAACTGCAGTTCCAACCTGAAGCAAGTCAGGTGACACCCCTAGAGCAATGCTATCAGCTGACTTGCAAAATTTTGGGATTCTGGAAGGGTAGCCTTGGATATTGTTAAGAGACGGTCTGCTGCGATCCTTGCAAGAATTTTGCCAGCCACAGCTAACAAAGAGATGCCTCAATAATTTCCACAATCCATTCTATCACCTTTTTTTTTTTTAAAAAAAAGAAATTGATAATTTTGGCATCCCTAAAGTCTGCTGGGATCTCATCTCTCTCCCAGATTTCTTCGATGAGCTTGTGAACTTGTTGTGTAAGTTCAATTCTGCCCACTTTGAAGACTTTGGCAGGTATCCCCTGAGGTCTGCTGGCTTTGTTGCCTGTCCATATTCTCCATCCCGCCAGGTACACTGGCACAGGAGTCTGCTTCTCTATGCATATGTCCTAGTTGGATTAAGCCAAATTGATTTTGTAGAGGTGAATTTGATTCACCTCTACAAAAATTATTTTGCCAGTTGACATTAATTTGAAATGATAGAGTGTGCTATTATTTGCCGTGTGCAAATACGCGAGCCTCAAATTGCTACCTCAATTTCTGATGGAGTTATGTGCCAAACATTTAAACTGTCCCTGGTTTGTACCGGCATCAGTTGGAAGGTCGTATGTGTGACTCCAGACAGCGCGTCGTTCTTGAGGCACGGGTTAGATAGGCCTGTCAAATTTATTTATCTCCAAAGAGAGAATTTGTGATGGAATCCCCATTTAACATTGTCACCCCTTAAACATGTCTTTATATTTCACTGTTAAAAATTATTCATGTCTTATTCATGCCTTCTTGCAGCTATGGGCATGTGAAAAGACCATAGCTGTCAACTTTCCCCCTTTTTAAAAAGGAAATTCCCTTATTCCGAATATGATTCCTCGCAAGAAAAGGGAAAAGTTGACAGCTATGGAAAAGACCCAAGCAGAAACAATATTCTGTGGGAAAATCCATGTTTCTGTTTAGGCTGCTTACACACAAATATTTTCATCCCCTTTAGAGTAGGATTTGAAGGGATGGGGTGGGTAGGATCAGCAGGAGATATGGAAGTCTCTAGGCTGCATTCCACAGCCAATGACATCAATAGATATTCATTGCTGCATGGATGTCTCCTGGCACCCCTTCTTAAATGAATGGCCTCTTCCTTACCACTTTTGGTGGACCAGTGTAATACAGGTGGAGAAGATCTCATTACTGCTGAGAAAGCCAGCTGATACTGAGAAGCCTTAAACAAGGGTTGGGTGCCCTTTTCATCCCAAGGACTGCATTCTATCCCAGTGTGGGCAGGGCCAGAAGCAAAAGTAGGAGGAGCCACAAATGTTAATTTACTCACATGTTCCCCTCTGTCCTTCATCCAGGCAAGCAAGATGCATTATCACATTCTTGTCAAGCAGTGCCTCTGAGGGGGTGTGGCCCAGGGAGCTGGTGTAGCCTAGGAAGGGTCTGAGGTTTCCTATCCCTGCCTTAGACACTTCTTTGTATTGGCAGTATATTTCTGGTGGTGTGAGATTGCTTAAGAGAAGAAGGCGTACTTTCTTTATACTTTCCTTTTTCGCCTATGATTTGTGAAGATCCAGTTTACTTATCTATCTGTTTCCTTCACAGAATTGTAGAGTTGGAAGGGGCCCTGAGGGCTCAACCCTCTGCAGTGCAGGAATCGCCACGCTAGAAAAAGAGAAGAAAAAAGTTTATACCAAAAATAAATGAAAGAAAGAAAGAAGGAAAGAAAGAAAGAGAAAAGAGCAAGCTATTATCTTGTTTTTTCTGACATGTACACTTACCGTTCCACTAGTAGATAAATTGGCTCTTGATAATGCAATTGGTTCAACATTATTGCCACTTCACTCGGGATAAACACAAGATTTGCAAGAGTTGATGCCTGCAAACAACAACCACTTATTCCCTAATATACCAACTGAACAAAAAAATTGTCTTTCCCCCAAAAAATAAACATATCTATCAGACAGTTGGATCTACTTTGCATGGCACAAAGGGGAGCCGATTCCTGGGGCAGTTCAGAAGCAGTGTGGAAGCTCAGGTTTCTCTATTGTTTTCAGCTCCTCACACAATCTGAGAGCCATCTGCAACATCACACGGGGTTCTTCTAGGTACATTCTGAGATTGGGCAGGAATGCTCTGCCTTGTTCCATCCTGTTTTAATTGGATTTTGAGTAAATGAGCAATTAATTGTTACTATTTCAAATTTCATTGTGTTATTGTCTTCCTTAGTAGGTTGTGCAAAACACTGCTCTGGTTAATTCCTTTTGCAGGGTAGAGGGCACCGGAGATGTAGTAGTTATGAGTTACCAGTCTCTGCAGCCACAGCAGGTGCTGTCATTCTCCTGCGGTTTGACTTCACCTCGAAGTCCATTGTCTCTTGAGACAGACAAATGCCAACAACAATGCTTTTGGGTTTCCTAAAAGGCATCTGGTTGGCCACTGTGGAGAACAGGATGCTGAACTAGGTGGGTTTTGGAAATCTCACCCAGCAGAGTTCTTCTAATGTTAGTTTGTTCATGGATTCAGCATGGTGCTACATGCTTATGCCTTAGGAAAACTACTATCCTTTCAGCCTGACTCCTATCTGCAATAAGGAAACTTAATTTTAACAGCAGCGGCTTTAATAAAATGCAGCTCTAAAGGTCAGATTACGAGGTGTAGTGCTTGTTCAGAGCAAAAGGCAGCATTGCTATGCATATGTTTTTTGGCATTCAGCGAGTGCAGTGACCTTCCCCAAACACCTCTGTCATGATCTTGGGCAGACCATTGCCCAAAGGCAGTACAAAAGAATCAGTGCTTTTTCGTGCGGTCTGTGAGCTGTCGGCATGCTCTTGCTTTGGAAGGTCAGCGGAGAGGCTTCCGTCTGCTCTGACAGACTGCGGGAGAAGTGAGAACAGGAGCCAGCCATTTCCATCCTGTGCTCTTGGCGATGGTTTTATAGCAAGTACGAACACATCCTGTGGGTATTGACCCCACTGCTTAGCCTTTTCTATTTCCATTCCCCCAACATGCACACAAACGTGCATCAAATATCCTCAGAAATTTTTCGTTTTCTTTAAGATACGGCCAAACCGAATGTTTCATACATAATATCAAACTCAGTTCTCTGAGTGTCAAGCATTATTTAGATAATGCCCCTCCCCCACCCCACCCCCCAAAACACCCCCACCACCACCCACACACATATGAGGCAAGCACCAATAGACTTCGGACACAGTTTGGGGAAAATTGGGTTTGTGGAAATGCAAAAAAGCTATAGGAAAAACACTGTAAGAGGGAGACCCAAAACAGCCCATTGAGGCAAGTCCCACCACCATCTGAGGCATGTTCAGTTGTTGGGTTGGTGTGAGTGTGATGAACCCATTGTAATGCACAGAACAACTTGTGGTGAGGTTTTGTCTGGCACTGGCTGTGCCCCCTCTGGTCTACCTCACCCCCCCCCGAGACAAGTTGAAGCTAAATCCAGACAAGGTAGAAGTACTATGGGAAAGTGGGGCCTCCTTCCATATCAACCTTCCTATGCCCTATGATCAGTAGATGTTGCTCCTTGTGCAGTATGAGGTACAGTGCCGGATTTACATATAAGCTAAACAAGCTATAGCTTAGAGCCGCACTCTCTTGCCCCCCAAAAAGGGGGGAAAGGGGGGGAAACCTGTATGTACATTTCCAAAATATAAGATAAAAAACAAATAAAATAAAACCTACATACAGCAACAGTGGCAAATGGCTTTAGATACCTATTACCGTATAACATATATTCAACACAAAACAGCGACAATTTGTTGTTGACAAAGGACAGCTGGACATATAAAGGGCCCCATTACCTTCAGTAGCTTAGGGCCTCATCAAACTTAAATCTGGCCTTGATGAGATACATGGCATAAGGGATTGCAAAGGGTTGATTTCAGTGGTGGCTTCTCATATGTGGAACTGGCTCCATCTCTTTATAATTCTAGGCTGTTGATTAATACTTGCATTTTTTGGATTACATCTGGAGGATGAGAGATCTGATTGCTATTGCTGCCATTAGTAATTGTTATTCAGTGTTTTGTTTTTTTAAGGGTTCTGTTATTTTGTATGAATATTATATATTTTGATTTATTTGCCTTGTTGTAAACCTGTGGCTTATGCAGGTGGAGACCCATAAGCCATCTAAAATAACAAAATGTATCAATGAGCCTAGGGCTTGCCGATCGGAAGGTTGGAGGTTTGAATCCCTGCGACGGGGTGAGCTCCCGTTGCTTGGTCCCAGCTCCTGCTCACCTAGCAGTTCGAAAGCACGTCAAAGTGCAAGTAGATAAATAGGTACCACTCCAGTGGGAAGGTAACAGCGTTTCTGTGCACTGCTCTGGTTCGCCAGAAGCGGCTTAGTCATGCTGGCCACATGATCAAACGCCAGCTCCCTCGGCTAGTAAAGCGAGATGAGAGCCGCAACCCCAGAGTCGTTCGCGACTGGACTTAATGGTAAGGGGTCCCTTTACCTTTACCTATTGTGCACCAAGGTTTCAGAACTCCTTGCCATAGCAGATCTGTCCCTCTCCCTGATGCTATTCTGATGTTTCCAGAATATGCTTCTGTTCTTGAAGGCTTTCAACTTGAGTGACTTTTTCCTTCTTTGAAAGCAGAAAAGTGGGCACAGCAATACATTTCAAAACATTTTTTTTGAATGATTTTCAACATTTTACAAAAAGCACAGGCTTTAATAAAAGATAGAAAGTGACAGATTTAATAAAAGCATATATTTTTCTGTTGGGGAGCCAAAAGAACAGAACTGATTTGCCATGGTGGCAGAGGCTGTGCTGTTCTTTGGTCTATAAAAAGTTGCTGTAGTAGACTGCTCCCTAAAGAGCAACTTCTGTGTATAGGTTGACATCCGCTGAACTGGTTTCCATGCCACCAGGAGATAAAACAATTACTTCATGGCGGACCCACAGGAGCCATCAGTTCTGGTTGCCACGGGAACAGCCGCTTCCATCTTGCCTTGTGCGATGTGGGATGCTGGGGGCACTGATGGTGCGATATCTATCATAGAGATTCCAGTCTTACAGCTATTCTGTGTACAGTATTTCAAAAGTTCACCTTTAAAAAGTGCTTTCTCCTCCAAAGCTCCTCTTTAGTTTTCCATCCTAAATCCTTTAATATCCAACCCATCAGCATCAATTCTTTTATCACTAGACTTCTTGGAATCAACCGCCAATCAATCCCCTACTGCGTTACAGTCTCAATTATAGGGTATGTTCTGATTCCCTCTGACTTCTTTCTTTCTAAACTAGCCAATTGCTACTGGCTCTCGAAATAACTCAGTAGCCACTGAAGCCTATTGTGGAGTCTGATTTGCTTTGCAGATCTACTTTTTACCTGACACAGACAGAACATTTTCTTCTCTCTTGCAACCCCTACCTTCAGGACTTTGCATTTCACTTGGCAAACTAACAGTTGGTCAACCCCTAAAAAGGAACACCTTGAACTGATTCATTACAGTCACAGACCAGAAATAAAGGAACACCTTGGCTTAATTGCATTGCTGTATATGCAATTGATCAAAAGGAGATGTGCAACCTATACTTTCACAGAACCTCCTAGCAGATGCAGATGCTGCAACAACATATTTAGGAGTTGCAGCAAAAAACAGGTGCCTGATGCTCATCAGCAGAAGTGACGTTCTGTATGTCAGCCATCACCAACCCTGTGACTTCCGGTTGTTTCTAACTGCAACCTCCATCTGCCTCAGCCAGCATGGCTGTGCTTGCTGGGGCTGATGGGAGTTGTGGTGGAAAACACCTGGAGGCCATCAGGTTGTTGAAGGCTGCTGTGTTTGGAAAGAGCAAAGAGCTGTTCCCTTGGGTCAGACTTAGGACTCATCTGCACTATACATTTAAAGCAGTAGCACACCAATTTAAGCATTCATGGTCTGTCTATCCGCCCCCCCCCAAAAAAAAACAATCATGTAATTTGTTAAGGGTGTTGAGAGTTGTTAGGAGAACCCTATTCCCTGCACAAAGCTACAATTTCCAGAGTGGTTTAACAGTCAATCTCTCTTCCCGGGGAACTATGGGAATTGTACAAGGTTCTTCCAACAACATTCATCTTCCTAAACAAACTACAGTTCCCAGGATTCTTTGGGGGAAGCCATGACTGTTTAAAGTAGCATGATACTGCTTTAAATGTACAGGGTATATGGGACCTTGGAGTAGGCTCACTGAAATCAATGGTTCTCACTGCTTTCAGTGGGTCTACACTAAGCATAACTAAAGTTACAATCGTAATCCTATTTATGAGGGACCCTGTCCCACTGAATTCAGTAGAACGTCTTCATGAGTAGAAATGCATAGGACTGCACTGTATGTTTGGCTCCCATTCCAGGAGTTTTGTCTAAGCGAGAGCTACTCAGAATAGACTCACTGAAACTAAAGGACCTAGAATCATAGAATCATAGAATCATAGAGTTGGAAGAGACCACAAGGGCCATCCAGTCCAACCCCCTGCCAAGCAGGAAACACCATCAAAGCATTCCTGATAGATGGCTGTCAAGCCTCCGCTTAAAGACCTCCTAAGAAGGAGACTCTACCACACTCCTTGGCAGCAAATTCCATTGTCGAACAGCTCTTACTGTCAGGACATTAGACATTAGACATGTCCATTAATTTAAACAAGTCTTACTAACATTGGCTACAATACATTTTCAGGTACTTCTGCCGATTATGTTTTTCTTTGTTCATTTTTTTTGTCAATTTATATTGTGTTACTGCTTTGTGTTTGGTATTCAAGATTATAAATGAAAGTTTTGGAAGAAGGCTTCGATTCCACAGGGAACGTCCTCAGATGTAAGGTCATTTCTAGAAGAGAAAACACTCTAAAGCAAACAGAACAGTCAGAATTTAGTAAGTATAAGAAAATTATAGGCCACAACAAAGCAAAGAGAAGGAAAACCTGTCTTCAAGTTAATTACAGCTCAAGTATCGGCTGTTGTATTTTATTATTTTTAGCCTAATCTAACTTCTCTTAGTCATTGGAATTAGTCATCCAGCAATGACTAACAAAACTACAGAATAAGTGTTTTGTAAGTGGGGAAATGAAATAATGAAAGCAGATATAAATTTGGGGTGCTCCATATGTTGAATTGTGGTGCTACTCATCATCAACTTTAAAAAGCTTGTTTCATTATGGGAATGCCAAAACCATTATCCAGATATTCTGTGAATGGGGAAATTGCAGCAGCACGCCCAATATCCATGCTTTGATCCTAAGAACTGAATAAGGGTCTAAATATATAACACTAGCCACTAAGCAGCAGAGAAAATATATGAGTGGAATCTTCCTTTTGATAATATGCATTTGTACCAAATGCATGTGAAGTTTATTGGGTAGGGATATAAAATGTGAGGACTTCCTTCACCGTATAGCACTTAAGAAACATTTTTCAGATGGCCCAGTCTTTGCAAAACACGGGAGTCTCTGCACAAGGGAAAACCCCTTTATTATTACATAAAGAAATACTTCCTGCAGTTTCCACTGCAGGAAGTATTTTCTTTATAGATCACAGTTTGTGACCCACCAGAGAATTCACGCAGGAGAGAAACTCCATAAATGTTCAGTATGTGGGGAACTCTTCACCAAACACCCACAGGAGATAAATCATACAAATGCTTTGGTGTGAGGGAAGTGTTTTGATAATCATTAATATCTTTTAATCAGGAGCGGATGGCAGAATGGGCAGCAGCACTTACCTGACCTCCTGGCAGCAGAGTCACTGCTGCTTATGGGGTGGGAGAGAGGGGGCAAGGCGGTTGGGGGGGGCAGTACTGTGTGAACACACTGGCAGAACCCATCGTGGGAGAATCTATATGAATGTGTGGATGTTGGGAAATGTTTAGTGATATAGTTGCTGACCTGAACATCAACAGCTGTTTCTGGATTTTATTCTAAGCTGCCATGAGCATTTTTCTGGAAAGGTAGCAGCACTGTCAAAAGCACTACTTCTTTATCTGCTTTCATTGTTTGATCATAACATCCAACAATGGCCTGGGAGCATTACGTTGTTACCAGTGTTGGGCCAACGAATCAATATGTCAGTGGTTGTAGCAGGTTTCCCATTAAATTATTAAATTCCAGGACTAAAAGCCTGATCTATAGCTGTGCACTGTTTTTCTGCCCTGGGCCCCATTCTTTTTGATAAAGTTTTCTGTGTAGCACTAAAGTATGCAAACTCTATTACTACCACTCAGAATCTTAAATATATTTATTTTAAAGTACACAATCACACGGGGTGCAGGTGGCTATGTGGGTTAAACCACTGAGCCTAGGGCTTGGTGATCAGAAGGTCGGCGGTTCGAATCCCCGCGATGGGGTGAGCTCCCGTTGCTTGGTCCCTGCTCCTGCTAACCTAGCAGTTCGAAAGCATGAAGTGCAAGTAGATAAATAGGTACCCCTCCGGCGGGAAGGTAAATGCCATTTCTGTGTGCTGCTCTGGTTTTCCAGAAGCGGCTTAGTCATGCTGGCCACATGACCCCGAAGCTGTATGCCAGCTCCCTCGGCCAATAAAGCGAGATGAGCACCACAACCCCAGAGTCGTCCGCGACTGGACCTAACGGTCAGGGGTCCCTTTACCTTTACCTTTTACACAATCACACACATACACATAGCTAGTCAACAAGAGGCTTGGAGTGATCTCTGAGACCACTCCTATTGAAAGTGGCTGCCAGACTCAGACTCCACATTTTTATGTCAGAGAACCTTCCTGCTCCAGCAGATAGCTCAGGTGAGCTCTGCTTCTTCTGTTCTAATGAAGTTGCATCTGCAAATGATAAAAAAATGGAAACCCTAGAAATACAGGTGGGGGCCGATGGCCAAGAACAGAAACCAGAAGTGCTGACCTTCTCAGGAAGCAGGTAACAAAAATCATTTGCTTGGGAAACAGAAACTTAGTGATGCTGTTTTGATTGGTTGAAAGAAAGGCACAAGTGTTTTCTATGTAAGATTGCTAAAGAGAAGGCAAAGAACCAGAGCAACATCAGATGGATGGTTGCGTTCTGATCTGCATTTTAGCCTAGGAGGTGCAGCAAGCAAGCTTGCATCAGAATTTGCAAATATCAAATTTCTCAAGTGTTCCCATTCTTAAGTAATGTGCATAGAATTGTAGCCTAAGGCTCCCTTCATTTTAATTATTGTGACGCATACTTAATTTTCTCTGGGGTGCACTCATTGGTATTATAATAATCCAATCAACATAGATATGTAATTACAAGTGGCATCTGCAACAAAATGTTCCAGTTCAGGTTTTCAGAAAGCTAACCACAGCCTTTCCAGAATACTCTATCCCTCCCCCTAGTTTTCCATTTCACACCCACCCACCTCGAAAGCATATGAAGGTGTGGGCTTCAGTTCCAAGAGTTTAGATTACTGGTCCTTAATTTGGCCTGATGTTGCTTAATTCCAATAAGCATCCAGCCAATAAGCTATGTCAGATCAAGGAAAGTCTCATCAATATTAAGCTGGGTGTAATTTCCCAGAGATAGCACATAATAAATGCATTTAAATTAAAAATTTGCAGAGGTGGATAAAGAATTAAGAGGTGCAAATGCTGTTGTCAGGAGCTGATTATTCAGAAAATATTAAACTATGTCCCAATTGCACTATGATACATGGATGGTAAAATATTGCCTGTCTGTGTGGCTGTTTTTAAACAATACCCTGCAGTTAGAAACTGAATGACATTCTTAATTAGCAGGCAGCACAACTGCAGATGTCATTAAATTATTTGATGCTTCCTAACCATCCAGCCACAGGAAGCTTCAGGCTGAAATCCACAAATCACTTAGAGCAGCGCACCTAAAATGGCCTAGTCCGCCTGGCTTATATATGTTCAAAAGGTATGAGAATTGAACTGCCCATCATCTTTACTTGTGATAATTCTTTGCAGCATTTTTCATTGCCATCCAGTGGAAGTTTACTGGATGGTAATAATAATAATTAAAAAAAAAACCTGCATAGAATGATCATAACAATTATCTTTTCTTCATTTCTTCATTCTTTTCATCCTGAATCCTCATTCCCACTGATGTCTCTTAACTACCATCAAATAATTTATTAATTAAAATATTTTGTCATGCCGTTTGTGGTCAATGACAATATGCAATATTACTTTTTCTCAGAGTTAAAAGAAAACATACCCTTTACAGCTTACTTTCTGCATTAAATCTAGTGGCTTCTCATTTTTTTCTTTTAGCTCTTCAAATAAATTGTTTGTATATCCTACCCTCTTGTGGAAGTTTGAAATATGACAACGAAATTCTTTCTACTCTGTTTTTTTTTTAAGATCTTATTTCAAGATTTTTAGGTTCATAATATTTTCTGACCATGCTAAACTGCTCCCACCTCCCCAATACGCAGGACTAGAGCCAATGTGGTGCAGTGGTTAAGAGTGGTAGACTCGTAATCTGGTGAACCGGGTTCGCGTCTCCGCTCCTCCACATGCAGCTGCTGGGTGACCTTGGGCTAGTCACACTTCTTGGAAGTTTCTCAGCCTCACTCACCTCACAGAGTATTTGTTGTGGGGGAGGAAGGGAAAAGAGAATGTTAGCCGCTTTGAGACTCCTTCGAGTAGTGATAAAGCGGGATATCAAATCCAAACTCTTTTCTTCTTCTTCTAAAACAAAACTACACTTGGCGACCCATATGAACCTAAAGAAATCAGCAGATACATGTCAGAGCAGGGACAATTTTGTCATTGGCTTACTCACTGGAGTAAGCGCCACTGAATACAGTGGGACATTCTACAGAGTAAAAAAATGTAAGGCTCTCATTACTATAAAGGAATAAACATAATTAGAGGGAGGGCTTCACAATTTCCTTCATTTGTTGCAGGTATTTTATTTTCAGCATAAACAGGTCTCCATTTTTGCACCTAAACACATAAACGCCACTTTTAATTGTTCTCCGAGACAAGGAAGGGAGAAAAAAAGGAAAAGGGGGACACTCAGGGATCAAATCAGATACCAGGATGTCTTCAGTAAATCTGGGACTGTTCCTGGAAAATCGGGACACTTGGAGGGTGTGGGATGGAATATTATGTGAAAGGGTAGATGGGCTAGATGTAAAATAGCTTGACCTTTGTACAAAGGAGCTTCTGATTGGTCAGTAGCTGGGGACCACAGTTTCCCCTCAGAATTAAGCTAAGTACAGTGGTACCTCGGATTAAGAACTTAATTCGTTCTGGAGGACCATTCTTGACCCAAAACTGTTCTTAACCTGAAGCACCACTTTAGCTAATGGGACCTCCCGCTGCTGGTGCGCCGCCAGAGCACGATTTCTGTTCTTATCCTGAAGGAAAGTTCTTAACCTGAAGTGTTATTTCTGGGTTAGCGGAGTCTGTAACCTGAAGCGTCTGTAACCTGAGGTACCACTGTAATGATGTAGCATTCTTGGAGGTGCTGTTGCAAATACAAATACAGGAGCACTGCTGAAAGACAGGCAGTGGTAAAATGAGGTTAATGGGCCGTTTCCACCACCATTTCACCCTTCCACCACCATTTCTTCTTCTTCTAAATATTGTCATTGGATAACTTTTGGTTTGGTCCTGTTATTGCTTCTCAGGTCCCAGGCATCAACCCTAGTACTGACAATAGATTATGGAGCTAAATTCAATGACTGGCCTCCAGTGTCATGATAAATAACAAGATGAAAGATGAAAAAAGCTTTTGCGAGCACACGCACTGAACCCTGCCCCGTGGAGCCTACACATTCCCCCCCCCCAAGAATGAGACAAGAGACCAGATTATGGGTTCAAATTGGCCACAACTTTATTAAGCTTCAGAATGTGCGAACTTGGCATAGGCCTTGGGTCTGAGGATGTGCAGGGCAGTGAGGTGCAGTGGGAGGGGACTGTAAAGCACCAACTTACACAGTGTGCCCTCCCACCTTACCTTGGCTGGGATTTTGACCTACATGCCGCAACTCTCGGGCCAGGGACTCCCGCAACCAACCCTTTAACGGGCCCTGCAAACACCGCCGCGTTGGGGTGCATGAAATGCCTCCCCCTTCAACTTATAGATAGACTAAAGGATACCTTGCCAAGGCCTAAGAATAATTCCAGTGGTACCTTAAAGATCAACTAGAAATAAGCTTTCAAGGTAAGAGCTTTCGGCTATCCACCTGAATCTAGCCTCCAGTGTGTACCGGTAGATCCAAAGTTGCACAATGATTCCTACCGGTGAATAAAACTTGTAATCCTTCACAATGTGAACATAATACCGCTTCTTGAGGCTTGACCAAAGGATGATTCTTCAGGATCAAGTTAGACCATGTGGTGCAATCTCCTTGAATTACACATGGGGTAAACTACTGCACTCCATAGATCCCAGCACGCAGCAGACTATATGAAGACACAATTGCACGCAAGAATTGCATGCACACTCTAGCATAGTGGCACTGAGCAGAAGAGCCCCAGAAGGCATCATAGATTTAGAAACGGGGTCAGGAGCTGTTGCTTTAAGAAACAGTGAGAGACCTGGAAAGCAAAACCACTACTGCTTCCAGGGAACAGAGGCAAAACCCAATAATATGGATGAGGATTACAGGATGGTCCTATGCGTGCTTACTCCGATTTACTGTAAGTTTCACTGAATTCAATGCAGGTGCATTCAGCAAATGGTAATCGGCAGTAAATATTTGCAGCTTTGAAATTTGGTGTCAACAATTGCTGCTTGCATTTGAATGAAGTTAATCTGGTGAATATTTCCAAATCAGTTCAGTGGAATACTTCGACATCCCGATCTGCAGGTAGGAATAGAAATCTGGAGAAACTGAAGGACAGCACAGTACTAAAAGAAACAAACAAACAAAAAATCAATCATTCAATGTCTTCAATGGCCAGCATAGTTGCTGTACTGTGTACTGATATAATTCCACATCCTAGCAGTAAAATCTAGTCATACAAACCATGCTACTCCATTGTACAAATGATTGAATAAAATCTTAGTTTAACATCACAGGGAGGAATTCAGCATCACACTTTGTCAATAGTTCTGTCAGCACAAGAATTTCAGCTTGCCAGATGGAATAGTCCCCCCCCTCTCCTCCCCGTAGGCTGGGAGGTTTCCTCTTGAACCAGGCCTTTGGCTGATTAAACGATCTATGGCCTTTTAAATATTGGGGGGGGGGGGTTAGTTTTTTATTTTAATTCATGCATTTTGTTTTTTTATGTTGTAAACCATCCTGTAATCTTTGGATGAAGGGTGGCATGTAAATTTTAATAATAATAATAATAATAATAATAATAATAATAATAATAATAATAATTTCCTGACTGTACCCAAAAGTCAATTTTAAGGGGCATGGGGGCATGCAGAGTTATGAAAGAGGGTAAAGCCCCATTGCACAAGCAGAAGTCTTTGCACGGCTTTCTACTGACAGGAATCATTAGTTGAGACCTGCCCATAGGGTTGTATGCTACTAAGCCCTACTCAGACACATCCTCTTTTTCATTGGTAGAGTCGTCATAGCGACCCATACATAAAAGTAGAAGTTGGCAAATGTGTCCTCTCTTTTGCTCTTCAGAATATGGCAACCCTAGAGTAGATCTATTGAAATTAATGAACTTAGTCATGTCCATGAACTGCAACAACAATGTCCATGAATAGCACTAGCATTGAATACCAGCAAGAAGGTTGTTCCGTCAGAGCAAGCATTTCTGATTGCTCAATACAACTAACCTATTGGAGTTCTTTGAGAATGTCAACATTATACAGTTGTCAACATTATACAGTTGACATAGTGCATTTGGCCTTTCAAAAAACAGACAAAACACTTCACCAAAGAATCCTGACTAAGCTTAGCAGTCATGGAACAAGAGGAGAGGTCCTCTTGTGGTTCAGGAACTGATTAAGTAGCAGGAAGCATAGAATAAGTTCTCTGGATGATGGAATATAGAGAACAGAGTCCCTCAAGGTCCAATATTGGGAAGTGTGCTTTCTAACTTACTCTTCCTAACTCACAAAAATAAATGCAGCTGAATAGATTCTCACTTACATATGCACCAACTCTATGAGGCTGAGGGCAGCTCAGTCCCCCCCCATGTATGTGGGGATGGGGCTGAGCCCCCCAATCTTGAGGGGCTGGGCCCCACTGGGCCTCCCTGCAATGGCAGAGTTGCTCCCTGGGCCTCATGGCATCCTCCTGATGCTCATGGCATCACACGTGTGTGTCACATGTGTGATGTCAAGAGCATGCAACAAGTCCCCCCCAGTGCCATGCAGAACTTGGTGCCTCTGCTCCCTTAACAAATATTAATCAAAAACAAACAACAATGCTCTTCTCCTGACTACCTACAAATAATGTGCTTTGAGTTGTGGTAGGTATGGCCTTCAAGGAAACCGCTGTAAGCATGCTCAGAACAGATGCATAGGCTTCCAGCTAGACCCGCTTAGGTTATATTTGTGTTAAAGTTGCCATCATGACAACAAGTGGGAGGGAATTAGTGGTGTGCCATTTATAAATATGGATATCAAAAAGTCTATATCAGTTGCCAAAAGCTATGTCTTTTAACAAATTGCAGCTCTTATTTAATTTGCAGCTCTAAGTTGTGAGGATATGTCACAATTTGTTCCAACAAAGCTTATCAAATGCCCCCCAAACCTAACAAGTGTTGAGTTAAATTGAAGGTCCTCTTTCATCTCGAGGCCCCAGTCCAAATGGCTCTCCTGCCCCTCATTCAGCCCTGATAATAAGATGCACATCCTTGAACCCTGCTTATTTCTATTAGTTTTTAATGGTCAAGGTTAAGCTGGAAGGCTATTATTATATACCACTGACCCACTTACCTAGCTACCTTTTATGTTTCTGATTTTATAGTATTGTGTCTGAAGAGCATTTTATTGACCCAAGCCAAAACAACAAGTAGAAATCTAGCTAAACAAACAACAAATAGGTAAAAATCTAGTTCTTTGTTGTTGTTGTTTTTAAAAAAGATTTTCCCTTAGTTGTGCTTTCCCCCCAAGCAATGGCACGTTACCTGTTGCTACCCTTTGTTTTAATAAAGACTTTTAAAAGAAAAAGAATAAAAAGTACTTCTTAGACATTTACAAGTATTTTTCCTGTTAAATGCTGTCAAAAAGATTAATAGCATTGCTTTCTCTAGGAACAGTGTACCCTCTGAGGCTCATTTAGACACATAGAGGTCTGAAATAGCCTCATCATAATCCCCATAGTGTCAGAACAGTAATTGTTCTGGGAGGCCGCAATGAAAGCTATGAGTCAAGGAAGGAGATGTTGTTTCAATTGATCTCATTTATTGTTAGGAATTGACTCTGCTGTCCACCATCTAAATTTAATGTTTTCTATTTCCCAGAGGATTTATCACAAGTTTTCCTTCTCTGTTGCTTCAGTAACTAACCTGTCAAATTATAGAATTCACTCTCCATCAAACTGAAAGGATCTCACTCATTTAAATTTTATTGCACTTCTGTTGAGGTCTAACGTAATATAACACAGTGATCCTCACCTGGAGAAGACATCCTCCTCTTGGACAATTCTTCTGCCCCCTGTCTTCTATGTGAGGGCCCATCTCAGTTAACTGATCCATGGGGTGTTTTGTCAATAGTCTGCCTTTTCCAGCTGCTCCAGCAGGAGTCTTTCCTTCAAAGTGGAAGACTGGATCATTTCACCTTTAGGCAAACACCTCATTTCTCCTTTCATGATCTGAAGAACTTCTAAGTGTCCTACTACTTATTTATGTAAGGTAAAGGTAAAGGTAAAGGTAAAGGCAAAGGACCCCTGACAGTTAAGTCCAGTTGCAGACGACTGTGGGGTTGCAGTGCTCATCTCGCTTTACAGGCTGAGGGAGCCGTTGTTTGGCCGCAGACAGTTTTTCCGGGTCATGTGGCCAGCATGACTAAGCCGCTTCTGGCACAACAGAACACAGAAACCAGAGCAGCGCCTGGAAACACCGTTCACCTTCCCGCCGGAGCATTACCTATTTATCTATTTGCACTTTGGGGCATGCTTTTGAACTGCTAGGTTGGCAGGAGCTGGGACCGAGCAATGGGAGCTCACCCCATCGCGGGGATTCGAACCGCTGACCTTCTGATCGGCAAGCCCAAGAGGCTCAGTGGTTTAGACCACAGAGCCACCCGCATCCCACTTATTTATGTAGCACTGTTAAACAAGCAGAGTACTTTGCAGTGCACTGTATACAGTGCAGGTATTTGTCCTCATAGCAACAGTCCTGTAAAGGAAGCTGTCATTGCTCCCATTCTTATATTTGAAGGGGCCATAGCTCAGTGGTTTTGCATCTGTTTTACATGCAAAAGGTCCCAAGTTCAAACCCCATCTTGGTGGTGATAGGAATGTCCCCTGCCTGAAACCCAGGAAGACTGTAGCTTACCAGTTGTACAAATACCAAGCTAGATGTAACATTGGTCTGAGTTTGCTTCCTCTGTTTGTGTGTGTGTGTGTGTGTGTGTGTGTGGTGTGTACACCAAGATGTATTGATTTCCTCAATGAAACACTATTCTTCCCTCTTCCCATAGTACCTTACCGGATTTACAAAGCAGTCCCCTGACAAAATCCATCTATTTAGCAGGAAGTTGAAAAGTGTCCCTGGATTCATTGAAAAAAATCTGGTAACCTTACCTTAAACCAGATATTCCCACATGCAGTAAAGGTCTGTGCTGCAAATACCTGCTTCATGATTTGAGTTCAGCCAATTGCAGTGCTGAATGATCACCCAATCAGGTGACAGACAAGCAAAGCCCACCTGGACCAGCATTGGCCACTGACTGACAAAGCTAGGGGGGGAATTATGGAAGAGGTTTTCAGTTGGTGGTGGCAAAGGGAGAGTTGTCAAGTTTGGTTTGGTTTTTCTGCTCCCCTGCTAGGTGTTATTGCATATGCTTTTTCCTCATGTTTGGAGTAAGTAACTATTAGTCTAAGTTCTCTACAGAGTGGGCTCCCAGCCAGATTTATTACAGATCATCCAAACAGCTGTGCTGCATTCAGCTGGGAATGTCAATGGTAGTCATGTTTCCTCCAACAAGAAAACAAAATGACAGAATATTGGCAGAAATGGTGGGCAGCGAATGTAGCTTTGTCAATCAGATTCATTCAGCATTAGTGCACACACAAGAACAAAGAAGAAATCATTCACATTTTAGTTCTGAGTCCTTTTTCTTCTCCCCGTATTCTTTACTCTGCATCAAACTTTTCATTTTAAAATGAAATCCTCCAATCTATACTGTCTTTTCTAGAATCTCTGTACATTCACTGTGAATTGAGGTGCCAAAGCAGTAGCTGCATATATTTGTGGACTATAGTTGAAGGAGAAGGACCATCTCTCAGTGGAAGAACACCTACCTCACATAAATAAATTTCCAGATTCAATCCCTGGCATCTCCAGATTAAGGCTGGGAAAAGCTCGTGCCCAAAATCTTAGAGAGCCACCAACAGGCCATCTAAAAGGTAATCACAGTTCAACCTTGATGTGTTACAATAAATCTGCTATTTCCCATGTTTGGTAAAGTCCCATTTTTCTCCTGAAGAAACCTTTTCCTCAGATCCTGAGAGCAAAACCTCAAGTGGAAAACTCGCTGAGATAAAAAATACTTTCCTTGGCGATTTGTGCCACAAGATGGCAGTATCTGTTAACCCATCAACAGAGCTTGTTCCCGTTTTTTTTTTCTTTCCAAAAGTTGAGTTTTGTCAATAAAAGAAGTTTTCTCTAAGCGAAAACCCAGGGATGAGAAGATATAGTAGAATGGGTGGGAAAGGGGGCCAGGAACCCCTCTGATGAACATTTAGATATGACTGGTCATCAGAGGCATCAACCAGTTCTTTCTTATAAAGCCTGGCGAAACTGCCTGGCAAAGAAAGGGCATTTTTTCCAGCGAAGCCAACCACATATGACTCATCCTGCGTCAGTCTGGAACAGAGCCGTGTTAGTTGTTAGGAAAACCTTTGTTGGTCATTACTGCCTTAATCATTTAAGTCAATAAAGTCACTGAATAGTAATTGAACTCTGCGGTGGTGGAGAATTTATGCGGTGTCCAAAAGACAGGGCATTTAAGGCCCTATGAGCAATTATGCTAATTGTTTTATTTACAGCATGAGTTTTGCAGGCCTAAACGGGTTTATGTGAAGAAAGGCAAGAAGGCAAGTCAGTTTAATAGCACTATTTTATTAGTGGTAAAACATAATGGCTAGCTTGCCACATTAGGGCAGAACCTTAGAATTCAGCAGTAGCTTTCAAGTAACATGACACACTATTGGTGTAGTGGTTAAGAGTGGCAGACTCGTAATCTGGGGAACCGGGTTCGTGTCTGCACTCCTCCACATGCAGCTGCTGGGTGACCTTGGGCTAGTCACACTTCTCTGAAGTCTCTCAGCCCCACTCACCTCACAGAGTGTTTGTTGTGGGGGAGGAAGGGAAAGGAGAATGTTAGCCGCTTTGAGACTCCTTCGGGTAGTGAAAAGCGGGATATCAAATCCAAACTCTTCTCTTCTATTCTGCGACTGAATTCTTAAGAATATGGGAAGCTACTTTATATCCAGTTGGACCATAGTTCTGTCTAACTCAGAGTTCTCTACATTGATGGGACAGTGGCTGTCCAGAGTTTCAGATGTGTTCCTTTCCCCCCTGATCCCCCAAAAGGGAAAAACATCATGAGGGGCAGGATGGAGTAACAGGTGATGTTTATAAGCAGTAGATCTACCGTACTTTCAGCAGTTACCACCTTCTGACATCGAAGGTGTTTTTGTATCTGAAGAAGTGTGCATGCACACGAAAGCTCATACCAAGAACAAACTTAGTTGGTCTCTAAGGTGCTACTGGAAGGATTTACTTATTATTTATTTTGTTTTTGCTAGAAATATTAGCAAATAGGGGAAATTGCATTTTTTCCAAAATTTAAATTAGAATGGCAGCAAATTTTGGTATGGCTGTTTTCACGAACAAAAATGCCCTAATTCAAACAGCATGGCACAAAGACAATTTGCAACACCAGAGTACAATAAAAGAGACTACAAATATGTAATAATCAAGAGTTCAACCTAGTCCATTAGGTTAGTCCTAATAAATGTCTTGTGGTTTTCTTCCTTGTCCTTGTTCTAAATGACACGCACTTCTGACGTGATAATTAAAAAAACAAAATAAAAAAAAACCCTCCATGGGGACAAATAATACATTTTCCATGCAGTCTCTCTCACTCTTTTTTAATTAGCAAGCCAAAAGAAAAGAGCTGCGTTTGTCAATTAGAACAAAATGCAGGGACAAGAAAGAAAGAAAGAAAGAAAGAAAGAAATTAAGAAAGAAAGAAATTAAGAAAGAAAGAAAGATGCAGCACATTTATTAATACTTACTCATATAGGCTGGATTGGATTATTTATTATTAAATGGATTTCTAGGCCCCTTTTAGGGTGTAACTAGACAATGCTGCTCCCTTGGTGCATCCTGCTGCTTGGGCTATGATGCGAAAGCACACTTGCTCTCATTACCTACCAGCTGCCTCCATCTCCAAATAAGGATGTAAGGATGGGTTGTCCAAATACGTGTAAAAAAAAGGTGCGTAGGTTAAAATCAGTTGACTTAGATTACGCCTCCGCCACCCGCAAGGAATTGACTGTGGTTTTGTATGTTTTATTTTACATGCGCATACCACACGTGGCTGTTCAGACCCTGCATGTGAAGTCGTTGGAAGAACTGCACCTGTAGCAGATGGGAGGGGAGACCAGGCACCCACCTGCCCCTTTCCACAGAGGATTTGTCCAGTGCTGTCCAGTCTCTGCAATGAAACACACAGACTTTTGAGTAACTCCGAATGCCTTCTCAGTCTTAGGGCTGCCGCCTTTATGTTCCACCATAGTTAGCGATGTTAGAAAAATTAGAAAGTGTCATTTTCCTTAGCATAAGGATAACTGGCATACAAGGTGCTTATTTCTAGGGGGGATGCATACCCCTAAACATCTTGTGAATCTAAGTTTGACCTCATTGAGGGGCAGTATTTTAATATGAGTAGGAAAGTGAGAGTACCCCGAAACACTTTTTTTAAAAAAAGGAAAAAAGCACTGGGTTCACCCTAATGCATATCTTTGGGTCTAGCTGCCTCTCAGTGTTGATATCCCACATGTTATTGTGTTATCAGATTTGGATGGTGGCCATTATGGAAAAACTTACTTTTCAGCCGAGCGCAGGGGAGGCTGGGGAAGGAATCCAAGGAGAACGACTATGTTTTGTGCAAAAAGGTATTGTTGATTGAAGCATACTTAATAAAATGAGCATGATTGGCTTCTTCAATCAAGTCATGTGGCTTTGTGATCAGGGCCGGATTTAGGTTTGATGACGTCCTAAGCTACTGAAGGTAATGGGGCCCTTTATATGTCCAGCTGTCCTTTGTCAACAACAAATTGTTGCTGTTTTTTGTTTTGAATATATGCTATATGGTAATTTATGGACCTAATAGGTATCTAAAGCCATTTGCACATAACAAAATATGTATTTTATCAAAGTCATTGTTGAACTGAAATACAATTAAGAAGAAGTATATTAATAGTGAATTTTTTGGGGGGTGCCCAAGAGAGTGGGGCCCTAAGCTATAGCTTGTTTAGCTTATACGAAAATCCGGCACTGGGAGTGATACAACAGACAAGTTTTGTTTTTGTTTCCTAAATCCTTTTCCTTTTGCTTGACTAGCTGATAACATTGATGATACTTCCCTGACTTCTTCACTTTCCTAGGAGAGCATAAACGTAAAGGGACTCCTGACCATTGGGTCCAGTTGTGGCTGACTGTGGGGTTGCGGCGCTCATCTCGTGTTACTGGCCGAGGGAGCTGGCATACAGCTTCCGGGTCATGTGGCCAGCATGACTAAGCCCCTTCTGGCGAACCAGAGCAGCACACGAAAATGCCGTTTACCTTCCTGCTGGAGCGATATCTATTTATCTACTCGCACTTTGACGTGCTTTTGAACTGCTAGGTGGGCAGGAGCTGGGACTGAGCAACGGGAGCTCACCCCGTCGCAGTGCATTTCAAAAAGTGACATGGGAAAGAGCTACTTTGTGGAGTTTGGCCCAGAGCTTGTGATGTTACCCAAACAGTGGGTACTCCCAAACTCTACTCCCAAATTCGTCAGGCAATCCTTAAAACCACCGTGCAAGGTAGGCTACTATTTTTACTCTCCCCCATTTAGAGGCTGAGAGACAACTGTCTCCCTTAAGGCCACCCAGCAAGTTTCATGAATGAGCTGAGTTTTGAAGAAAGCTCCTGTGTTTTTAGCCACTATCCTGTGCAAGCACTCTTAGAAAAGAATTGGGGGGGGGGGGGGACAGGGACGGCGGAATGGTTCTGCTAGCTTTTCAGCTGAGGATTTGTCTGCATTTCTCATTCAAAGATTTCATATGTTATTTGGCTTAGCAACAAAACACTAAAAGCCTTTCTTTCTTTGGGAGATTTCCTTTTCAATTTAACAAAATTGTATTAAACAACACCGGGTGTTTACAATTGATTTTTCCACCCACCAGGAACAATAGTGGAACGCTGAAATCAATGCTGCCCCCCGGTAAACACCTACTTACGATTGTCTGATTGTTTTATGCTGTCACATTAGGGGAGGGGGTCACTTTAACTTTCCCCCCTTTCCCAAGGTATTAATGAAAAGACAGCAAATGAAACATGCTGTTGTGGTCTTGCCTGACTTACTATTAAGACAGGTTCCTCAGGCAACAAAATATTAGGGTCTGCATAATCTGTATATCACATAAGTATTTACTGCTTAGTACATCAGGACCTTTGGGGCCCTGCTCTGCTGTTACTCAGATCCATAATAACTGGGGTGGGAACAACTATAGGCTATCCGAATTTAAATCACTGGTGAGTGGAACTACCCCAGTCTCCAGAAACAATATGAGGCTTCCCAGCCCCCATGTCCACCGGGATATTAAAAAACTGACAAAATTCCAGATAGGGTTTATAGGCCCCTAAGTATGATGGCGATATAATTACTATACTCTCATGCCTGACAACATCAAGCCCTAAGAGATAAATTTTGGGGAACCCTTTCCTCTGTCCTCCTCGCTTTCTTTTTCAGAGATGAGGGGGACAGGAGAGAGGATTCTGGGAAATCGTTTCAGGTAGCACTTGGACTCTGGATGCTGCCGCTGGATAATCATCACACTGATCAGAGAGGCAAAGATGCTACATTTCCCATAGCTTCCCTGGATGTTTCTTTGAGCATGCCCAACAGTGCTCAAGGCCTAAGACCAACCTGCAGAAATTTCCAAGAGTCCTGGCTATCTCCCTTGCCTTGTATGTTTAAGAAAGGGCAGCAAGAGCAGGGAGACCTCTCAGAAATGAATTTAAGCACTCTGTGGCTCCATTTGAGCCAGTCAGAAATGGATTCAGAATGAAGGCTGGACTTCAAAAATCCGGTGCCGGATCCTTTGTGTGGCAGCTGTGGGGGAAAAAAGCAAATCCCATGCTAGGATCATTAGGAAATGAATGGAAAATAAAACTGCTGGTATCTCTTGGGTGGGGTAGGGATCCCAGGAATCGAAGTGACCCAAGGGGTGGTGTCCACAGCACTTGCTCAACAATCCTAATACAGTGGTGCCCCGCTAGATGAAAATAATTCGTTCTACGAATCTTTTCGTCTAGCGGTTTTTTCGTCTAGCGAAGCGGCAATGTAAACCGCGGTTTTCGCTAGATGAAAAAAAAATCGTCTTGCGAGGCAGCCCCATAGACTTTTTCGTCTTGCGGGGCAGCCTCCCGCTAGACGAATGCCTTCGTCTAGTGAGTTTTTCGTCTAGCGAGGCATTCGTCTAGTGGGGCACCACTGTATGCCAATGGACATTTTAAAAAGTTGATGACCCCTGATCTACTCTGACTTGGGGCAGCTTGCCAGGGTTTCAAGCAACAGCCTTTCCTACAACCTGCTACCTGAACTGCAGACACCAGACTTTTTGCATGCAAAGAATGTGTTCTACCTCTCAACCAATGATGGCCCCAGCTTTCTTTCTTACTCATGTGTAATTGATATGCATGCCATCGTGCCCTGTCTGGCTGTAAATACAAAACAGGCAGCAAGAAATGTAAGGAGCATAAACAAAAAGAAGCTCACCAGTTTTGGAACTTTTTTGAAACAGAGAAGGGACCCTATTAACCAGGCCCAAGGAGATGAATCTTGGACACTGCTTCCTCGCACTGAAACAGAATTTTCTTCTTTCTCTATTTTCTTGTCTTCTTTTTGACCAACATAAATAAGAGGGGAGAAATGAGCAGAGATGCACAACATTACAACTGTGAACATCAGATTGTAGCTTATTGAGCCAATATCCACCACTGACTTATTCTGATTGTACATACACTGCTCAGAAGAGGGTTCTTTTCTTTTGGGGACATTGCATCTTAGCAAAGCCTCTTCCAACTTAAATGTAAGAAGACTTTGACATAAAATCCACACAGAAATGCATCATCTACTTCAACTCGCCAGTGGGAACAATTCATAGGCCGTGAAAGAATAAGGATAACAACAGGAAGAGCTAAAAGAACTATTGGAATGAATAAAAAATGCAGTAAAATTGAGATGAGATCAGCCCTCCAAACCTTGAAGCATGGGAGGTCCCCCCCAAAGAAACTAAGTAAATTATAATTCAGCAGAATATTTGGATTATTTGATTTGTATAAGTATAATTTGGAATATTTAATATGGTTTTGAATGGATTGTTAATTTGGAAATTTTAATAAAAACGATTTATTTAAAAAAAAATGTAAGAAGACTTAATAAGTGTTTGTCTTACGGTATCCAATAATGAATCCCAAACAAATGTTGGCTGATGACCTGCCTTTTCCATCAGGCTGTTTAATGTAGACCAGGGATGGGGAATCTTTTCCATCCCGAGGGCCACATTTTCTTTTGGGAAACCCTTTGGGGGGCTGCATATCAGTGGGGGGTGCAGGCAGAAGCAAAAGTGGGCAGAACAACAAATGTAATTTTTGCCTTCGTACTTCAGCATTCTCCATACAGGTCAGCAAGAAGCATTATCAAGGATGCCTTCCGGCTAGGCAGAAACACACAAGGAGCAAGGCTAGGGAGGCAGGGGGGGGTTGCCCTGGGGAGAGTCACGAGAATCATCATTTGGTCCCTGGGCCTGAGATTCCCCATCCCCAATGTAAATCTCAGGAACTGACAAACCACCTCTATTTTATTGTACCGTTAATATTGTTATTTGCTGTCTTGAAGTCCATTGCTTTGTGCATTTATTGTTGTAACTCACCCTGGGGTATTTAGGACAATGGGAGGACTAGAAGTATTTAAAAGAACAAAACAAACATTTTACGCTCTGATTCAGTACCGGAAAGACATCGCTGCAAAGCTTACCACTTGTAACAAAAATGGGTGGGAGGTGAGGATAGACTCAGAGCCAAATACTTATATCGTATGATTATGCTGCAGTTGGCTGTCCTGATCACCAATATGCACATCTCAGTTCTTTCTCTCTCTCTCTCTCTCTTATAAACTAAAAAACAAAACAAAAAAAACTTGGGACGGAGGTGCCATCCTGGCGCTTGAAGCACCTGCTGCTTCCTCACAAGGAGACCAGCCCTTTAAACTTCTCGTGCTTTGCCCCATCCCTCAGTACGTTAGCCCTGCGTAAGAAATTAATTGCTCACTTAATATAATCCTGCCAGCATTTTCGTTTGGGTGTGAAATGCTCCCACACATGAATCCTGCCGCAGTAGCTCTCTCTCTCTACCAGGCAGGCAGTGCAATAGCTAAGGAAGAAGATTATTTTTTGACTCCCATGTTTCTTTCCCAGCAGGGGGCACAGCATGCACACAGCAGGATCTCGCAAGTGCAATCTGTAGGTGGCAGCACCCTAGAGATAATTATTTGCTCTGTAAAGAGATTTCAGCAATGAAAATATTTTGTCTTTCCCCCCACCCACTCATTGTTCAATTTAGATGTTTCGGCAAGTGTCTAGCTTTAATACAAAACGATCCCTACAGAGAACTGTTTTTTCAGCTATGCCTGTCATTTTAAAAAAAATTTTTTTTACAAGTTCTTTTTAGTGGAAACTTTCCAGAAGTACACAGTAGTACACAGCAGATTTGTGCAGTATTCCCACTTTCCCCTCTAGCTCTGCTTTACTCTTAACCATCCAATTGAGTGTGGTGGTGACGCAATGGGGAGTACCCAGTGCTCCTCTTCCGCTAGAGCAATGGAACTTTCCCTTCATCTCTCAGCTACAGCAGCTGCTCCTGCCCTCAAAATAAACTCTGGAGGATTGGCAGATCCTCTGGAGCAGATTTTGGGGGTGCATGGAGAGAGGAGAGGAAGCAGAAGTTCTGTTGCACAATTGGAATTCTACTTCCAGAGTATCAGAAACAACCTGTTGGAATTAGACATGTGAGGAGTTGGTGATTTTGTGAGGAGTGTTTCTGGTATATGCGTCTGTGAAGCAAGAATGATAATTTAATAGTATTAGGATTTTCCTGCTAACATTAACTTCACCACGATGATACCAAGACTTTATTGAAGAACGACCAGAGTAGAAGTATTCAGGTGCTCCATCAACTGATGTGAAGAATATGAAGACCTTGAAGATGGATGTCACGGCACCATCAAGTTTGCAGATGGACCACGAGCCCTAAATGGCCTCGGCCCAGTATACCTGAAGGAGCATCTCCACCCCCATCATTCTGCCCGGACAGAGATCTAGCGCCAGGGGCCTTCTGGCGGTTCCATCATTGTGAGAAGCCTAGTTACAGGGAACCAGGCAGAGGGCCTTCTCAGTAGTGGCGCCTGCCCAGTGGAATGCCTTTCCATCAGATGTCAAAGAAATAAACAACTATCTGACATTTAGAATGAAGGTTTAGGGAAGTTTGCAATGACTGGATGTTTTAATATATTTTTAATCTTTGTTGGAAGCTGCCCAGAGTAGCTGGGGAAACCCAGCCAGATATTATTATTATTATTATTATTATTATTATTATTATTATTATTATTATTATTGGAAGGCCTTTAACCTGTTCTCTGGTTTTGCATATTCCAATCACTTTGTCAAATTAATCCTCCTGGGACATGCCCCCATTTCAGTGTGCTTATTAATGCTTTTCTACAAATATGAAGAATAAAAAAGTGTATTTGTGTGTCAGTGATAATGCGATAATTTTATCAGCAAAATATCTACGGGACTCCTTTCACTGCAGCCTGTCTACTCCTGAGGATCTGCTGAGGAAGTTCTCCTCCATGACCCAACACTGGTCAAGGCTCAGCGGATCATGACAACTCAGTGGCTGTGCCGAGATGCTGCATAAACTTTCCCACCAGGAAGCTACTTGGTCCCCTCTCTCACTGCTTTTGGCCACCTGGCCAAAACTTATTTCTTTGAGTAGGCACTTGACATGCCAGGCTCGAGACTTTTCCTTGATTTAGGTTCCCTTCACCTGCTGTGCCAGTCTCTGTTTTATAGGTTTGAAATAGTTGCTGCCAGTTGTTGGATGGTTGATTTTATTGTGATTGGTTTTTGTTTGTTTTTTACCTTTCATTAAGCCATCCAGAGATGATGACATTCAAATGCATTGGGAAGGAACTCCCTAGGGCAGCTGATCTCAGTGGGGTTTACTGATGGGCTCTGAGCATCCCTTAGGATTGGTAGCATTAGGCTGTTCCTGATGGAGAACTCCCTGGTGTAGCAGGTCCCAGTGGGACTCACTGTCAGGGCCAATCAGCAGACCAGTGCTGCTTGCAAAGGAACGATTGGGAGCTCACATTCCCAGTTGTTTATTTGGCGCCACATCTGGGGAGAAAGGGTCTGTGAGCCAAATTGGGACCTCCTAGAAATATTTCTAACACATCAACAAATAACAGAAAAAATAATGTTATCCCTGTTTCGTATAACTGAGAGTGCATGCAGAAAACCAAAGTCTACAAAGTTAAGTTCTCTCACTTAATCATTTGTATCAACCTGCAAATGGTTATGGGGATTTTATTACACATCAGATATGCATTCAAGTGTTTGGAAGAATGTATGACTCTTCAACTCTGGCAAACAGTGTGTGTGTGTGTGTGTGTGTGTGTGTGTGTGTGTGTGTTTGTCAAATGCAAGGGAGGCTTCATCACATGCAACCTCTAATAAGGAACATTTTCCTTACTGCATGCCTACCCTTAAATCACCTGATGTTTCCAGATCCCAAAACTATTCCCTGTTTGTCTGATATCCCTGCATTATGGATTGTGAATGTCTGCACAAGCAGAATTAATAATAATTTGGAAACAGAATGCACCATTGTGAAAAATTTAATGGAGTGAGCTGGATTGAATCTCTCTCTCTCTCTCTCTCTCTCTCTCTCTCTCTCTCTCTCTCTCTCTTTTTCCCATGGCACAAGCCGCCATTATAAACCAAGCTGGTTTCGGTTCATCCTCCCACTCTCACTGTTAGCAGGGGGGGGGAATCAGTTGGAAATTTGCTGTCTCTTTAGTCTTCTGGGACAAATTAGTGCTTTGATCAGAGAATAAATTATTTCATTAGCATCAGTGGGGACAGAGGAGGGTGGTACAAATGGAATATTTAAGTAGAAGAATTAAATTATAAGGAAGAACTGATAGTGGAATGGGGAATCCTGACATTTGAAAAGGCCTGTTAATTGCACAGCCAGAGTTTAATAAAAATATAATTGGAAGAGCTGAATGGCAGCTGTAGTGGAGCCCAATGGTGTGTATTGTGTGAAAGAATGAATACGCACCAGTGTTAAAGAGACAAAACAGGATGCTTTCCAAAATGCAAGTGTATGGGGATAACAGCCTGAACATGACAGTAACAAGAGACCATTTGATTTGTGAATCCACTTGTATATTATTGTGGCCTTGAACAACAGCCACGGCACAGAGATGGAGGGAGCTAAGCTGGTCAAGGCCAAGCTGCCGTATAGCTGGCTGAAGAACAAAACAAATTCCAGATCCTGAACTTCAGGCTGATGGTTTAGTGTTCAGAGCTCAAGTGCTGAGATTCTGGCAGCCTTGTCTCATAGATTGAGAATAGTTCTTGTACTAATTGTTGTATTACTTATGCAGATGAAATACCTAGCCATTTTCTTGGAGGCAAGCCATCACCAGCATGCTTTCTTTTATTTAGAAGTAAAAGCAGCCATGCAAGGTTCCCAATCATGTACCTGCTCTGGATCCAGGACTCACGTTCTACAAACTTACATACCAGTTTGTATGAACATATCAGTATGCTAATTCGTGTTGTTTCAGGTTGGATCATCTTTGAGCAGCCCACACTTGCATTTTAAAAATCTGGGTTAGTTCTGGTGATAAAGCACTGGCTTACGGCTAAGTTGAAAGTTGGCTAAAAACACTAAAAGAAGAAAGAAAGAGAGAAAGAGAGAAAGAGAGAAAGAGAGAAAGAGAGAAAGAAAACACTTATATTGTCACTAAATTTTCCTTTGCCTGTAAAAGAGCAAAGGCAGTGCTGTGATGGAATTTGCACTCTAATTTCTTGAAAGTTTATTTCCCCCTTCAAATAAAGTTCTGTTTTTCTGTGCCACTCTCAGGGCATTTAATAATTCCCTTGTGCTTTCAGTAGGTGCAGAGTTGAGCTTGCCTCATCATCATGGGCGGCGGTGTAGCTTTTCTCTTACCACGAAACATTTCTTCAGTATTCTGCAGCTCCACTGACCAAGGCAGCCGCATGGAAGCAACTGCCTCAAGGCCTTAACTGCCTATGGGCTTTAACTGATGCACTGGAATTTGGGAAAGCTGGATCTCAAGTGCCTAAGACTGGTACACTAACTAATTTTATTTTTAAGGGAAGTCCTTCATTTTACCTTTTAAAAAAAAAATCCCTGCTGATTTCCCTAAAGAATAAAACTACTTCAATTAAAAACAGCTGGTGCCAAAGCCTCTAGGCAATTTTTAAAATTGTTGTCCCTGTCTCTTTAGTTAGTTGTTTTATATTGTTGTTTTGTGAAGTTATAAATTTAAACGTTGTGAACCACTCTGAGTGGTATATAAATGCTGTCTAATAAAGAAATGTGCTATCATCTATCTATCTATCATCTATCTATCTATCTATCTATCTATCTATCTATCTATCTATCTAATCTATCTATAACAAACCTTTAAAATGAAGTCAAATGTTGGGAACCTTTGGCCCTCTGGATGTTGCTGAACTTCAATTCCTATCAACCACAGCATGCCTGGTGAATGGACAGGAATGATGGGAGTTGTAGTCTTGGTCACAACACACACAATGTAACAGGCTGTTAACGTTCATACAAGAATATGGTATGTAAACTTGTTGTTTACCAGTAATTTGTATGTTATGTTACTTAGTTTGTATAAGGATTATGTTACATCATGTTTGTTTAATTTAGAGTATGCATGGCTGACAAAGCCCGGTTGGATGAAACATGGTATTATCCCAGAATCCTTGTTGTGCCATACCTTCAAGTATTCCATCTCATCCGATATCTACATACAAGGAACGTTAGAATCCTCAAAGCAGCGATACGTGGAACATCATAAGATAAGCATACCAAATTGTGGTTATTGCCAATATGCCAATTTAGGAACCAAATGGACTTTATCTCCTGACCATCCATTGCACTTTAATTTCTCTTGATATGTTCTGTTTGCAAGATGTGTTGGTCTATGGAATTACACTTTGTGAGATATTATATGTTGCATTGTGTTTGAAATAGAAGTTACATAGTCAAAAACAGCCTGTTATGTTGTGTGTGTTGTTACCAGGATTGTATTTACGTAATCTAAGGTTTAGTAGTGTTTTGCATGGGAGTTCTAGTCTAGCAACATCTGGAAGTCCAAAGTTTCCCTATACCTGCTCTAAAAATATGCCCCTGTGGAGACTTACAGTACTTGTTCACTCATGAGCTCTTTTTAAAGCACCAGAAGTTCAAACAGTAAATTTGAGCTGCAATCTTATGCACACTTACTTAGGAGTAACCATTAAACTGGAAAGGGAGTTGTACAGTGGTACCTCGGGTTATGTACCTGATCTGTTCCGGGATGCCGTTCCCACCCCGAAAAGTACGTAACCCGAGGCTCCATTTTGCGCATGCGTGAACTGCGCAGAACGCTTCTGCATATGCGCAGACCACGTGCACATGCGCAGAAGTGTCTGTGCGGTAAAATTCATTTCCAGGTTTGCGGGGTTCGTAACCCGACAAAACGCAACCCGGAGTAGATATAACCCGAGGTACCACTGTATATTCAATGTATTTCTAACCACCAAAGAATATTACCCTCACAAGACAACTTATTAAATCATACTGCAAAACTGTTGCCACATGTGTATAGTCTACCACAGTGTGTCAGACAGTATCAGATATTGACCACTAAATGTCTACTGCTGCCCAATGTTGACTGTTAATGCATGCCAACTGTCAGATAGCATCAAATATTTACTGTTGCATGTCAAATATTGATAGCTTTTGCAAAGACATAAGATGTGAAACAGCAATGTCAAATATCACTCATTCCACAAATATTCATACAACCGGGGAATATTCAGAGAATATTCACCATAAATTCTAAGAGAAGAAATTCCTCTGAGAGGAAAATTGGTTTCATCTATAGATGCATGTTTTAAGTTCTACTGGTAAAGTAGTTAAAGGGGTAAATGTCATTCAGATAACTGTTTCCTTGTTTCACAGTTGAGTATTTGAAAAAGGAATCAGCTGGACTTTCTTAAAGGGAATCTTCTAGTGGTTAATAACATCAGAAATCAAATTTCCTTTCAATCTTTCTATGCTGTTAACTTTTAAAAAGTAATTAGCAAGCACAACAAAAACAGAAGTTCCAAGAAACCATTTTAATTTATATTGTAAAAACCATGCCTACTAAGAAGACAAAACATATTCAATACTACATTAGTTGTGGGCCTAAATTAGAGATGCAACACATCAGCCCACTCCATTTCCACCCCTCCAAACCATTTTTTGGCATACTGGATTGTACAGCTCTAAAGAGTTAAAAGTGTTTGTTTCACAGGAAATTGGAAGAAATTTATGTGCGCAAGTGAAACTGAAAGGTCGAATGTGTGACTCATATCTATTGACAGATGGAATGAGCATAACATAAGCAGACAGTGACTAGAAAACAAGCAGGTTGTGTGAAAGTATTTTTAGAGACTAATTTCTACCCAGCTGTGTCATCTATGAATGGAAGAAGTTTGTGAAAGTTACCTAGAAGCTGCCTAATTCTTTACCAAGTGGACGTTAACACAATACCAAATGGGTTTAAATAAGCATCTTAACATTTTGACAGTACATTTGACAGGAAAAACATGCCCCCTCAAACATGCTATTAGTTTTCCCAAACAAATAGTAGTTGTGATATTCTATATAGCTGTGATATTCTATATATACTAATAGCTAACATTCTCCTTGTAATAGTACTTTCCACTCACAAGAGAGGCATCAGCAGGCTTGGGGGAACCCCAAGGTTTTCAGATGTTCTGACAACAACAAAGGATATTTTCCTTAAAAGAAAGGGGACAGCCCAATAAGAACTGAGTGTGCTGACTGACTGCTGGGGCAGAACACTGTAGTGGGGACTGAACTGTATATTGTGGATATAATCTGGCTGGCACCCTAACACCTGCTTTTCTATTTACCATTCCCTTTCCCCAAACTATCTTTTTCCTGTTAAAAATATGCACTTGGTTTTGGAGATAATTCATAACGGTTTGCTCTTAGCATCCTAGTGTAACCATCTGGTATGGAATTTTAAAAATCTTAGATGGGCAGCAAGGAAATAAACGGTCATGGTCTGCAAACTATCTGGTTTAGAATGGGGTCACTGAACCTCTGAGGACAATGTCGTTTTAAAAGATAGTGAGGAGGAAGCAGCCAGGGGTGGAGCCCATCACTTGAATAAAGCCCCCCTCCAGGCCTTCCTAGGCCACGCCCCTTCTCCTTAGGCCACACCTCTCATTGGCCCTCCTCTGAACCCTCCTTGAGTGTGTTTGGCCTGGCTGGAATGTGTCTTTAAACAACCCCTTGTTTCCCTGGGTGAAGGTGTGTGTGGCAGCTGCATGGCTGGAATATAGCCTAGTGTAAGAGTCACTAGTATTGCTCCTCCCACTTTTGCTCTTGGCTCCACCCACCACTGGCCTCCCAGAAGGCTACTTATGTGGGAATGTAGTTCTTGGGCTGCTGCCTCCCAGGACTTAACAGTATGGGTGGGAGTTTTCCATCATGCATTTTCCACTGGCATTTCCACCAAGCAAAAACACCTCACCAATTGCCATTATCCCCAAGGGTTGGGTAGGAAAGGGTTTGTAGATAAAGTCTAACATACAGTTCCATTTTCTGGCTAGGAATTGGACTTATAAAATGCAGCAGAGTCACCAAAGGAATGATTTACAATGATTCCCCCCTTCTCTGTGCCAGAACGTTCTTGATAATACATGACTTGCAGACTGGAAAATAGCCCAGTGTTACAATGCTTTTAGCAGAGACATTAGAAGCACAATTATTTTTATTCATTTGTTGACAGAAGGGTAAGCACCGATGAATGAAGAAAGCAAGTCAAATTCAAATGGAAGATTATCCTTAACCCTCTGGATTGAAAAAAAGCTTTGTAGACAATCTAGATTAAGAAGGCACACCAGATTCATTATTTATAGAGCTGAAATGACACTAGTGGCCCTCTCAGATTATCTCCTCTTGACCAATTTAATATCCTTGCGGAGGAACACATTCTTTGAAGTCTGATTTCATCACTGCACATAGTTAATAGTCCCCTTATTTCTAAGTGGAATGATATTTTAATTCAAACTGTGACCCACTTACTTTTGCAAGGAATTTAAGGCTTGCACAAACACACACACTATGAGCCTCCTAGTATTTCTGCTCATGCCTGGTTACAGTTTTTGTGAAAGAGAAAGCAGAAGAGGGAAATTCAAAAAGCACCTGAACATTCTGCCCAATAGAATTGTGACAATGCAGGATGAAGAAGAAACAGTATGGCAACGTAATAGACAGTTCTTCATGAGTTCTGCTTCTGTTAATTACTCTTCCAGCATATATTTATCTGCCACTACAGAACTGAGCATTTGAGAAGAAAAAATGCGAGCAACATTACACAGGCAACGTGTTCCCCTCTCACTTTGCTCTGCGGATTGGCAGCCTGTTAGAGTTCCTATGAATGGTTAGAGAATATGCACAAAGGTGTTGCACAGAGAAATGGAGCTGGAGGCTAATAAACAGTGGGTGTAGTAGATGTTATACATACCTTTATGTGCTATCTATAGAAGTGCAGTGCTTCCCCATATGTCAAAATGAAAATTCTATAAATGAATGCCTCATTGCTATATTTCCAATAAATACATAGACAAATGTGAGCTACAAGAGGGTCATTCTTCTTACCTGGTTAACCCATATACATCAGGACCTTACCAGCTGTTGATGCAGGAGGAAACACGGCATGCTAAGCTAAGAATAATATTTCCTTTTGCAATGCATTGCAGATAAATAATATTTCTTATTCGGCTATACAGATGGGATAAATTTACCAACAGCACATGAAGTTTGGGAATATTCTCCAGGTTTCCCAGGTTCCCAATCCCAGGGTTCCAGGTTTCCCACGTCTGGTGTAAAAGTTGGGAGAAGGGGAATCAACCACGTATGCTAAGGCAAAGAAGTTTACAATATGGGCATTGTGGCGGAATAATGCCTGGTTCATCATGGGTTAACCTATCACTCCCATGTTAGGTAGGTGTTCCCTGGGAGGCGGAGCTAGTTGGCATTCTAAAAGGAGGGGGAACAACCTTGAAAGGCAGTTGGGGGTTTGGCAGTTGGGGGTGGAGGATTAGAGAGAGAAAATGAGAGGTTAGGCTTTGGAGAATGGGAGGAAAGGTCATTACCATTGCTAAAGTGATGCAGGAAATATTATAACAAAGCTGAATTACATGAGTAGAAGATTTGTACCAGTAATAACTCAAGACATCCATGTTTTCAAGTTACCTAATAAAGTTAAATGTGCTTAAACGTTCGCTGACTGTGGCAGTGGATCAGTACCTTGAGAGGTGTGACTAAGAGGAGAGAACAAAGCTTTCCTGAGGAAGAGGAAACTGTTTGCTTATTCTCCTGTCATACATATGGCTGGACAGTGAAGCCAAATGTGCCACGTAGTTGCCTAAAGTGAAGGTAATCTGCAATAGTTGGGAACCCTGGTAGGGAGATCCCATAGGTGGCAAGAGGTTTTCAAACGTAGAGCCCTGAGGTACCCCAGAAACAACTCCCATATGAACACTGAAGGATTCATTCTAGTTATCAGTGAAACCTAGGGAGAGTCACAGTTGGGGAAGTATCGAAAGGGGAGGGAATAGGATCCCTCACAGGCATCGCCACTGAGAAAGCCTTTACCCATCCACCATCTCAGCCTGTGATGGGACACAAGCCCTCTGATAAAGATCTCAGTACTCATTTGGGTATATGTTAAATTCTTATATTATGTCCTTTGCTCTTGTATCTGAGTGCTCAATGGGATGAATTGACCTCCTGCCCATAGAATTTCCCAGTTCAGACATAACAAGCCATGAGTTGTTAATTTTGCAAGAGCAGGCATGATCCTTAGGCTTCCATGCTTGCCCTACTTGCCCACCTTCCTTTGCATGAGGTGTGGGGAATTAAAGATTCCATTCACAGTTTGCAACATACCACGGTTTCCAATTTCATCCAAATAGGAAAATTCAAAATGGTTGTTTATTAAAACCATGGTTAGTTTACAAACCAGGATATCAAACCATGCTTTGATCCTACTGTATAGTCCTGGATTGATAAATTGATTACACTTTGAACAAAACCACAATTCCTGTATTTGGGTGAAAACTTTTGGTTTGTTACAAAGAATGAATTGAGGCTTGTGTGCAAAGAAAGTGGTGTGGGGGAATGAGGTCTTGTTACATCTGAATTGCACCAATATGTAGGATTCAGATTTTCTTTATTTAAAACATCAGGTTGCTTGACTATTTGATGAACGTGCTCCAAACAGTGATGAAATGCCCAGTGTCAGATGGGAATCTCATTCTTAGAAAAATGTCATTGTTGCACGTTGAGAAATGAAAATGTAAGGGCAGAGCCGAATTAAATGAAAATAATGGGGAAAGTAGCTAGCAGAAGGGATACTGTGATTACTGCATTAGTCATTTCATATTTCGGTCTGTAAAAAGCACCATGGATTAATTTGACTGGAGCTGGTGGACTTGCTTTCATCTGCAACAATGGAAACTGTTGGGAAAGGAATCTGTGCTGTAGAGTTCATGGCCACTCTGCACCATATACATGGGAAATAATACTGAACTCATATAACACCTCTTCTGGGACTTAAATTAAATTCCTTTGACAAATGTTCATTAGAACTATGGACGTGACAAGCTGCAGTAGAAATGAATGAGTCTGGATGTGATCCAGAGCTCTCAAATTCCCATTGCACACAGCAATGGACAGCCAGCCCTACTTCACATGGGGCTGTGGGCCCCTTAGAATCTATATGTGTGTACCTGAGCTGTTGGATGCAAGTTAAAAGGAAAAACTCAGATTTAATTACATCCTCAGCCCTTTTCCGAGTGGGGTCATGTGGGCAAACATACTTCTGCCATGCCTGCATTCAGTCGACTGTGAATTCAGATCCTACATGCATACAAACAGGTATGTAGCGTCTATACACCAAATCATTTCTGATCTCACAGGCTTGGTTTGCACATATGGAGGGTCTGTTCTCATACTTTCCGTGTGGCTCAAGGCAGGCCTGCTGCCACTACATCCTGCTCAATTGCCTCAAAGGGGCTAAAAATAAGTCTTGCACTGATTTCAGCAAGGAAGAAGACCGAGAGTGGAACAATTTTCCTTACTCCCTCCTTGTTAACAAGCCACCATGAATACGGTGCTGGATCCAGTGGACCTTGATTAGATTATTCTAGTATTCTTTCGGTGAATCTACACACACACACACACACACACACACACACCCCTTGATGTTTTAAAAGGTAAACTAGTCACAACACTTGCCATCACTACCAGAGTGCTTATTGTGGTAGAACATGCTGAAAAGCAAAGAGAATCTGCTGTGTGATACTCTTCAAAAGAAAAGGACACTCAACCAAGTCAAGTTGGGCAGTTTGAAAGTGGGAGGGCACCACACTGCTTAGGGCAAATGAATACCATGTGAAACAATCAATGACCAACTATTGAATGTGTCATCTACCATCTAAATTGCTCCAAAGGAGGAATAAGATGCCAAGAGCTTGCTTGATTTCTTAGCAGTGCTTGGAGCAACAAAATAATAATAATGAAACCTGTTCCTTGCAAGGTTGAGAATTATTATTACTATGAGTTGCATGCCTGTGATGTTTCTAAACAGGAAATGCCAGGCAATTCTGTCCTTAGAATCCAGTAATACAGCACACGGTCAGTCTGTAAGTATTGAGACGTCAAGTCGTAACAGACTAAAAAGCAATTAATCCTGAATTACCCAGTGGCTGTCTGCACTTCTTGTAGCACTTGCGGAAATGCTGAACAAAAGAATAGTCACAATTGGACAAATGCAATAAAGAAGACCTATTACCTTTCTGCCACATTATGGTCTCTTTAAGGCTTAAAACAACTTCATTTATCCCAAAAGGTTTGGGAGTATACTCAAAACATTATCAAGTTGCAATAAAAAGCAATGTTCTTTTCATTGGGTCACACTGACATGGGGCCTAATTTGGAACCATTTTGATAGCTATTTAAATAAACACCTATTCTACTGTTGCTTCCTTTGCTAAGAAAGACATAAGAAGACAGGAAGCAGCCTTACACCAAGTTAGACCATTGGTCCATCTAGCGCTGTACTGTCCACACAGACTGACAGAGGCTCCCTAGGGTTTCAGCAAGGGCCTTCCCAGCACTACCTGGGGCATTTGGCATGTAAAGCAGATGTTCCACCAGTTAGCTGCTTATAGACCCTTCTTATTATCCATTTCGTGTTGCAGAAACTCCGAAAGCATACTTAAGCCTCCACTGAATTCAGAAACAAGCAGGAATGGGGAATTGGTGGTCCTCCAGCCCTTCGGCTTTCTGAATGGCTCCTCTCCCAGGCAATTACCTCATCAGGAAACTGCTGTGGCTTACATTTTAACATTTGCTGAATCCAGGGGTTCATGGTCTGGCACTCAGAAACTTGTGGTGCTATAATGACCCCAATTAAATGTACTAAGATCCTGTTACTTTTGTTTGTTTGTTTATCTGCTTGTTTGTTTGTTTTAAAGAAAGCTTTATACTGATTTTACAAGAGAGAAATGCAGAGAGTGGATGCCTACAATGCAGCTTACTCCTACGTGTACATTCAACTGAAGTCTTACCTCAGTCACTGACTCTCTAGCAAAGGCAGAGTTAATTCAGTCTCTCAGTCAAGCACACACATAGTTAATAATTCACTGTCATTTTACAAGTGCTTTTTCTACATTCTACATTTCTTTTTATTTTATTTTTTTAAAAAATGGGTTTCATTTATTCTTTATACGAGTGAAAAGTCTTTAATATTCCAATACAGAAAAGGTTATGAGAGGGCTTTGTAATAGCCAGATCGTATACTCACATGCAACGAAACAGATTTATTTGCAAGCTGTCTCTCATTGTATTTCTTTTAACAGCAAAGATGGTACGATCTTAACAGCTTTAGTGGGGAAAGGAACAGAATCCTTTGTGAATAAACAGCATCCGAGATATATTTCTTTTATATGTTTTTGTCCTTAGGTAAAGAGATTTAATTTAATCAAAACCTTGGAGATCAAATAATTAAACCTGCAGACAACCACAGTTTTTTTATTGCTAATTAGTCATGGTGAGGTGCCATTTTCATAGGATGCACAGTCCCTAAATTTAGCTGTGGAATATTACATTGATCACACACAAAAAAACCCATCATTGATTCTCTGGGGATGGTCGGACGTCAGCATGTGCGTTTTGGCTCAGTCCACCTTTCACCTATTTAAAAGGGGTGCTTTTTTATCCCTGCTGCACATAGCAACAAAATGCTATTGTGCCATCCTTAACCCTTTCGAGCATCATAGCAGAATGATTCACTCCACCCCCACCCCCGAGCCTTTGCTTGGGTGCACTGCTGTTACATGATACTGAAACCGCTGGAAGGAATTTGATGCATCTTTTCAAAGACTGCTTTTATCAGCCTAGCTGTTCTCATCTTAAAAAAAAAGTCCCTGAAATTCACAAGGAGCCTTTTGTTGCCACTGTAACTTAATATAACATTATTTATAATGTTGCTTTTGGTGGAAGCACTGATGAGGGGGTTAAATATATGTAACCCAGACTTTAGCCTGTCATTAACAAGAAGCAGTGTGGCAAGGTTAAAAAACTTATTTGATTTTATTTAAGGCACTTTGTTTAGGTAATAATAGGTAGAAGCAAATCATAAACCTCTTTTCTGGCCCCCATCTTCCCTTGGTCTGGGGTTGTCTGTACGCATCTTCCTCAGATGTCAAATTGATATGCCCAGACTCAGAACGTTTTGCAATAATCTGTCTTTATCTGTGCTCCCTCTCTCAGATAGGCACACCATCATAGAAAGTGTACATTTAAAGCACATGAAGTCCCTCAAATAATCCAGGGAACTGTAATTTACCCCAACAGATTTCCCAGCACCCTTAATGGACTCCATTCCCCAGGATTTTCATGTGAAAAAAATGTGCCTTAAAGGTATTGTGTCTACTGAGGATGGAAGAGCCTGTCAATTTTGGTGCTGTTGGTTCCAATCTTAAATTCAGTTCTGCACATTTTGCAGTCACCTTTTCTTTTTAAAAATCCTCATGAAAATTCACCAGTGTTGCAGTGCGAATTTATCCCAATAAACAGGTTTTTAGAAGCAGGTTTGACCAATGTACACATTTGGGCAAGCACTTTAATATCTTAGATGATGATATAACAAGAATTGGAAAGAAAGTGAAATGCAAAGATGCAAAATTTAAGTTTGTAAACCATTAGGCAGGATGGAGGGAAGTTGTTAGGTTCAGCTGAGCCAATAAAATTTAATAAAAAGATATGTTACGCAATGTGATTATATGTAAAACTAATAAAAATTATTATAAAAAGCATTTCTCTAATATAATGGATTTTTGTTATGTAAATAGTGGGTGGAAAACTGCATTGCCAAATTCAGGTTCATGTAAATTTTGAAATATGGTTGTGTTTCTGTTCACATATTGTTTTTAAAGTGCAAATTTGATAGCTTGGCCTCTAGCATGTAGGCAGCCTGCAGTCTATCTTTTTCGCCTGTACAGTGGTGCCCCGTTAGATGAATGCCTCGCTAGACGAAAAACTCGCTAGATGAATGGCATTCGTCTAGCGGAAGCTGCCCCGCAAGACGAAAAAGTCAATGGGGCTGCCTCGCAAGACGAATTTTTTTTCCCCGTCTAGTGAAAACCGCTATTTGCATTGGTGCTTCGCTAGATGAAAAAATCACTAGACAAAAATACTCGCAGAATGAATTATTTTCGTCTAGCGAGGCACCACTGTATCCCTGCTTTGTCAAGCCACAAGTCTGAGACTGTTCCTCATTTCACTGTTCATTGGCACTATTGCTATGGCAGCTGCATCTGTGAAAGAAACTGCACCTGATGAATTTCTACATTGCTGTTCAATGTTCAGCTTGCTACCTGTCTACTAGATTGGGAGAGGGAAGCAGATGATCCTACAGAAACCTCTGTCACCAGCCCATGCCTCTTTGAAATTCCCCATTGTAAAACCAGCCACAAACAGGCATACCAAACAGTTGTACAGTGGTACCTCTGGTTATGAACTTAATTCGTTCCGGAGGTCCATTCTTAACCTGAGGTACCACTTTACCTAATGGGGCCTCTCACTGCCACCGCACCGCCGGCGCGCAATTTCTGTTATCATCCTGAGGTAATGTTCTTAACCTGAGGTACTACTTCCGGGTTATCGGAGTCTGTAACCCGAAGTGTTTGTAACCTGAGGTGTTTGTAACCCGAGGTACCACTGTACTGATTGAAACAACAGCAGAACATAGGCTTAATATTTAAAATAATTATTTCCTCCCTAACTGGATGTTTGCATACATGGTTTCTGACTTTTTCCTCATCTGACGGATTTTTCTAGACACCTAATGCCCACGGATGCAAAGAGGTCTTCCTTTTACGAAGGTTGAAGCAATGCTGCTGACAATTACAGCAGAAATATGAACTACTAGAGGTGTATATAGTTACGAAGGGGCAATCTCCCTTTGACTGTAGATGTCCATGACACCCACAAAGGAACATATTTTTGTCTCCCAATTGAAAAAAATGACAAAGCATTCCTTTTCAAACTTTTCACAATGATAGCCTATTCTTGTACGGAGTGCTGTGGCATAACAGGCTTGACTCATTGTCAGATGACACATCAAGCAAGAGGGGTTTGAAAAGGTGCTGCTGTATTTCATTGCCAGAAACATGTACAGGCACACACAGGGGGAGAGAGAACACTTGGAGGACAGGAAAGACGGGAAATTGCTTTTGCAGTCCTTGATTTAGACATCTGTATAAGGTCCACTCATAAGGTCCATGTTTCGATCAGCCATTGAGGAGCTGACACTGTTCTGCTGTGGTGCAGAGGGCTGTGGGCTTCATTCTGTTGTCAGGGAACTAAAGTGCTGAACAGAAAGATAGATTTCAAGCTTTTTTCCTTGAACACCAACCACTTCAGATGGTGTACCCTGAAGCACTATTGGAATTAGAAGGGTCACAAACAGGGCCGAATTTAGGTTTGATGAGGCCCTCAGCTGCTGAAGGTAATGGGACCCTTTATATGTCCAGCTGTCCTTTGTCAACAACAATTTTTCACTTTTGTGTTGTTGAATATATGCTGTATGGTAATGTATGGACCTGGCATGCTCTGGTCCATGGGGTCACGAAGAGTCGGACATGACTAAACAACTAAACAACAACAACAGCAATGCATGGACCTAATTATTTTATCAAAATAATTGTTGAACTGAAATACAATTAAGAAGAAGTATATTAATAGTGATTTTTGGGGGAGCCCCCAAAAGAGTGGGGCCATAAGCTATAGCTTATTTAGTTTATACGTAAATCCAGCACTGGGTCACTGGGAGGATTTCCTTTGAAGTCACACATGGCAGGACAAAACATTGTGGGGTGGTGCTGAGGACTGGCCACCATTTAAGGGCAACTTGGGTATCTCCTCTGCCCCTCTCCACCTCCATTGTTTTGTCCTGTGTGGGCATCAGTTAAGTAACAAACTGCTTGGTTGTATTCTTTGTAAGCATTCTGCCACATCTTCTGAACTGTCAGAGAGGTTTGTTGCCACTGCTAGTGTCTACCAGGAACACGCAGCATTAGAATGCTAAACCCCACACATTCAAGCAGATAGCAAGAGAAGCTTTAAAAACCTCCTCACCTCCACATAGGGTAGTCACATGTCCTACTTTTATAGACAGTCATCTATTGGAAGGGCTGTACAGTCCAAGCTGAATGGCAAAGAACCACAAGGAGAGAGAGGAGGGACCTCAAAATTGCTGAGACCCTGGTGGGCAGGCATACAGGCCACCTGGTCACAGTATTCCCCGCCATGGTAAGATGTATTTATAGGAAATGTTTCTAGAAATGTGTCTGTACACACGAATTAGCATGTGAAAATGTTTTGCAAAATTAACATTTTTTTGGACTATGTGTTTCCTGCAAGTGAATTTGGGCATCTGGAACCAAAGTCTGGCCAGCCTCCACATGGTGTTGTAATATACGAAGTGTCTTTCAAGAGGTTGCCTTCTACTCAGATTGGAGAAAGATTCCACTCCTAACTTTAAGCCAATGAACTGAAGACAGCATACCACGTATTCCTTTCAGAAGAGCTCCGATTTAGTCAAGTCTGACAGACTTGGGGATGTCTGAGTTTCCTTCACACTTGCCGAGCAAACTGACAAAACACTGAGCATCACAAGTGTTAACACAATTTGTTTTGTATGAAATAGGAAGATTTGCTGCAGAGAGAGAAAATAGCAATAGTAAAACATCACGTGGGGGAAACCAGAGGAGCAGAGAAGTAGAAAAGGGAAACATGACAGGAAGCAAGACAGAAAAAGCAGCTAGACAGCTGTTAGCTTCCTAAGGCAAGCAATATATCACTTTGGTTTCAGCAATTAACACACTAGGATGTGGTGGCCTTAGACAAACTACAACCGTCTCATCTTTAGTTCTAGAATAGAATAATAATGCTGAACTACCTCACAGAGCTGTTGTGAGCATTAATACGGTTGTCACATTTCCACCTCTTTTAGGAGAATATCATACCCCCAGAAATTAGATAATGCTAGGATATCAGCTCACTAGGCAATACAACATCTCTCGAGAAGGAAGTGCACTTTTTTAAAAAAGCTTTGCTGGGGTTCCAACAGGTGCCACACCGGCAAAACATATTTAAGGAAAAAAATGTTTGAGAAAAGGTCTTTCTAATCACTGATTTTACTTTAAAATGTCAAAAAATATTGATAGGAAATCAATATATAGTATGGCAGAATAGGAGGAAAACAGAAATTGTGATGATTCTGAAGAGACAAGGGCATTTCAAGGGCTTACTTAAAATTCTAGGAATTTTTAGGAGCAAGCCTTTCAATAAAAATCTCACCCAAGGGATTTCTCTGAGCTTGTCCAAAATGAGAAGAAGCCATGACAATGTAAGGAGCTAAGGGGTCAAATGTATCCTGATTTTTTCTCTGAACCACCTCAGCTATTTATATCCGTCTACTCATATAAGTTGGCAAGAACACTTATTTTTTTTAAAAAAAAAAAAAATTGTTTTGGATCACCAGTCTTAAAGAAAGAACTGTCTGAAGTCCAGTTTTATCATCTATACATCAACATATCCTAAACAATGAAGACTTTATCCATGTTTTCTCCATTTGAATTTGATCTCATTAGTCTCTACATCCACAAACATTTGCAACTGAAGTTGAAGATCAAATCAGCTTACTCCCATTCATCTTCCAGTATGCAGATTTGAGTGAGTTAATTCTACACAAATGGGGCATATGCACCAAAATCAGCTGAGCAGTGTGTGCATTTTTAAAGAAATTGTGTCCACATGGGAATTGCACAATTGCATACACCTGAGAATTCCCAATTCAATAAAGCTTGTCTGCACACAGTCAGATATTGTGTGGGCATAGTTCTCAACTGTCCACATTTCCCCCTGATGTATGCATTATTGGACACATTGTTTAGGAAACCAACTTTCTCTCCCATCGAACCCACACAAAATAACAGTACCTGTCAATACACGACCGTACTAATAAACCAACAGTAAGTAGGTAGGTCTGTAAGGCTTGTTTAAATGTGTGAAGGGATGGAGATTGCCTGATTTCACATGGGGTCACTGCTGAGAAGATCCTGCTGCCTCTAGGCCTTGCATCTGGTGAAAGGAGGATGTCCAGAGTTGAGGGGGTTTCTGGAGAGGGTTCACTGGCCAATGTCAATTGGGTAATTGTGGATCACAGACCTTTGGAGTTCTCATCTATGGGCATCTTTCTAAGCTGTTTTAGGGTCCATTTTCTAAGCAGGGAGAGAGCCACCTCCATGATGATCCTAGTTCTTCATGTCTGACTCGTTTTGAGCAGTAGTGCATGTCATGATAGGTCACTGCTTCTCACCTGACCTGCAGTTGGTTGCATCACTGCTGCTTACCAGGAGGCAAAGGAGTGGGGGAAGCCGTAGCAGTGAGGTTGGTGTGCTGCAAATCTGCCACTCTAGTCCCTTCCCGTTGGCCTCCTGATGAGCAGCTACAGCATGGCCAACTGGAGATCAGGTGAGCTGTGTTGCCCCGCCACACTGTCTACAACTGCTTTTGAGGGTCTTCCAAGAGTCCTCGAGCTCATGTTTCACATATTTGCAGAGTAACGTGTAGCCATGCTCTGTAAACGCTATAGAAATGAATAATAAAAATAATAACACTGCTTTATAGCAAGAGGCTGCCTACCTGCAATAAAATGTGTGGGGTTAACATATCTCCCTTGCCTACCTATTAAACTGAGGAAAGAGTTTAATAGCCTCTATGGGATAATAAAGATTGATTTCCTCCCACCCCGGTTGATAAAGTATTCTAAAATACAGAGTCACTTGCAAATCAAATCATGGGACAGGGAAGCTACCAGCGCCAGTATATATTAATGCCCAATTGTCACAGAACAGATTGCAGAAGGGGGATGGGATCTCTTCAGAGAGATATAGAGTAAAGACAGGGTAATAATTCCAGCTGCCACAACTATGAAATGTTTCCATGTCTGTGTAGGCGCTGGAGTTAAAGTCTGTGGAGAAAGTAAAAGGCTATGTGTTCCCTAGTGATAGATGTTTGTATTTGTGTTGTACTCCTGTTAAAGATGTATAAGATGTGATGGCTGGCTTAGCACCCACATAACAAAATCTCATTTCTTCTGTGGGCTTTTCTAGGGTTGTTGTTGTCGGGTTTTTTTTTGCAAGGTTGTTTATTTTATTTTTTAATGAGAAGGGAATCCCATATTTAATTTGCTCATATCTGCAGATCAATAACCCAATATTCTTTTGGACACCAAGTGGGATAGTCTTTGTATGCCTCCCACACACTCAGTCCTAACTCACTTGTGCTGCAATAAGATTGAGAAGTTGGGAGCATAGGGGGGAGAAATTTTTGACATGAATGTATGAAAGCCATGATTAAAGAGCTAAGCACCAGCTTTGGCAATTTATAGGACTTCTGGTAATAAAGGTGGAATTTGACTCCCCCCCCCCAACACACTCACATTTAAGAGAGACTTGTTTTCTTCTCCCCCAAAGAAAATAAGCCACCCCACTCCCCTTTTTATATACATCATGTAACTCTGAAAACTGAGGTTTAACTATCAGCCACTGAAATGCATATTTAATGCAGGTTTAAATTTTAGAATCATCTCGGATGAAAAGGGAATGTTTATTAAAAAAAATATTCCGGTGCTATAAAAGTGCCATTTGGTAAAATGCTACTTAAATAAAAGGGATTTAGGGAAACACCACAACTTTTCTTGAAGAAGGTTATACACTTAGTCCTAGGATCATCTGGTAAAAATAGAAGTTTTTTTGCGGGGTGGGGGTCACTTCTCTGCGTGAGATCCTGGAGCTCAATACTGGGCTAGACAGACAGCAAGTCTGCCCTACTATAAGGCAGTTCACTATATACTGAGCTCTTCTTAATTTATACATTCTGCATATAGATTTAGCATCTTATCTTAAAATGATGGTCAGACTATTTAGAATGGGCTTAAAGCAAACCATATTTAGAGATGGACTTAACTCAGCCCTCCCTTTGGATTCCATAGGGATTTTACACCAGTGGAATTGGGATTAAATACTATGAAAGTTTATTCAGTCTTTATTCAAGTAAAAATGAAAGTATGACTGAACAGAATTGTGCTTTGTACTCATAGCAAGCACTCCAACATGCAAATGAGTTTATTGTTTGGTGCATAACAGTTCTGTTTTATAAAGCCTATTAACAAATCAAGCAACGTGGTGAAAGAAGGAAGGGGGGCATGTGAAGGCTGAAAAGAAGGCATTAGGAAAATAATTTGCAGGGGATTGTAACATAAATGCCTGTACCATTATGAGCTTTGCATGTAATTACCACAATCAACCCAGGGATAGCCATTGTGGTGACTTCTTGAAGACATTGTGGACTCCAAGTATCATCAGCCTCAGTCAACATGGCCAGTGGTTAGGGATGATGGGAGTCATTGTCCAACAATATCTGGACGTTTCCGAGCACAATTCAAAGTGTTGGTGCTGACCTTTAAAGCCCTAAATGGCCCCAGTCCAGTATACCTGAAGGAGTGTCTCCACCCCTATTGTTCTGCCCGGACACTGAGGTCCAGTGCTGAGGGCCTTCTGGCGGTTCCCTCACTACGAGAAGCCAAGTTACAGGGAACCAGGCAGAGGGCCTTCTCGGTAGTGGCACCCACCCTGTGGAACGCCCTCCCGCCAGATGTCAAAGAGAAAAACAACTACCAGACTTTTAGAAGACATCTGAAGGCAGCCCTGTTAAGGGAGGCTTTTAATGTTTAATAGATTATTGCATTTTAATGTTCTGTTGGAAGCCGCCCAGAGTGGCTGGGGGAACCCAGCCAGATGGGCAGGGTATAAATAATAAATTTTGTTGTTGTTGTTGTTGTTGTTGTTGTTGTTGTTGTTGTTGTCTGGAAAGCAATGTGTTACCTATCTCTTATCTAACCAACCTTATCCACACAGAGAAAGGGGACTCTTCGAGAAGGGTTACAGGCCATTAGCAGTAAGTAGGGACTGTCCCACTGTTGGAAGAAAAATGTCTGTTGAACAGAGGGCTGGGGAGAAACTACCGGTAAGACTCAGAGTTTCCTTGCCAGCTACCATATTTCTAACAGGTGATCAGGTCTACATACTGTATAAGACTGTGTAGGCAAACACTGTTGGGAAATTGTATGTCCAGAAGGAGGCCTCAAAAGAAATAGTATATGTGCCTAGGCCCAACAAATTCTGTAAACCACCCACTGTGATTCTTGCTGTGATTAATGCTGTGATTCTTGGTATTCTCTGATTGAGCTGGTTCCATCTATTTTGGAGGAGAGCTTTCAAAGTAAAGCAGCAGATACTCAAAGACTAGGTTATAGGCTGCATCAACAGAAGTATAGTGCCCAGATCAAGGAAAGTAATAGTACCACTCTATGTTTAGCCTGGAAAAGAAGAGACTGAGAGGAGATATGGTAGCCATCTTTTAATATCTTAAGGTCTGTCACATGGAAGAAGTAACATACTTGTTTTCTCCTGCTCTGGAGAGTAGGACTCTAATCAATGGCTTCAAGTAACAAGAAAGGAGATTCGGACTAAACATTCGGAAAAACTTTCTGATGGTAAGAGCTGTTTGGCAGTGAAACAAACTCCCACAAGAAGTGGTGGACTCTCCTTCCTTGGAGGTTTTTAAGCAGAGGTTGGATACCCATCTGTCATGGATGCTGTAGCTGAGATTTCTGCATTGCAAGGGGTTGGAGCCTTGAGTCCCTTCCAAGTTTCTATGATTCTATGATCAGCAGTGAGCATGGCTAGAAACATCCCTGTCTAAAATTCCAAAGTACATATGAGGAACCTCTGGCCCTCCCATTGTTGCTGAACTACAACTCCCACCATCCCTGACCATTGGCCATATTTCCTGCGGCTGATAGGAGCTGTAGTTCAGCAATTTATGGAAGGTCAAATGTTTTCACACCTGCTCTTGAGATCTGCTGCTACTAAGTGCAGACAATATTGAGCTAAATGGGCCAATGGGTCTGACTTTGTGTAAGACAGCTCACTGGGTTCCTACAGGATTTTAGCATATGTGTAGGCCCTTCTATCAGGAGTAAACTGTGCTGAAGTGATGCCAAGAAAGAAATACTGACCTTTGTTTCTGATGCCCCCACCCTCATCCAACTGTAGGATTAGCATCATTTCTTAGCCAGACATTATGTGTCATGATGCACAGATACAGAGTTTGCAGGGATGCCCAGATGTTTTTAAACATAGCTTCCTCAAGGAGTACAGTTCTGTCAGATCATTGTTCTGTGAATGATTTAATAGTAGCATTATTAATATAAAACTCTTAGAAACTCATTTTTTCCTAATGCAGCTGAAGCAATTGCAATGCAAAGTAACATATGGCTTCTTTTGCTGGAAAAACAACAGTATTTTAGCTATGAATTAGACTTTTGTTATCTAGATGCTGTGATTATTATTCCCTTTCTCTCTGTATTTATGGCTGTTAATGAGAATTACAAACAAGTGAGAATTACTCATGCACTCTGAATTGCCATGTTACCGTAGAGTTGATTGCCATTAGAAATCAAAAGGGAAAAACTACTTGAATTCCCCCATCATCCTTTGTTACTTTTTAGGGTGGTTTTTTAAAAAACCCGTTTAATAAGTGGCCAAATGAAGCTAAGCTTAGAAGGTTTCTACACATACATGCCTCAATTAAAAGAAAGTATCAGAGTTGTGAAATTTCCTTAACTCAACTCTTTTAATAAATACTTGGCATCAGGGGTCAGAGAGCAACTTGACGCTCATCCTAGTTGGTGTGAATCTGTGCCGTCACAGATGACAGAAGCTTAGGGCTGGCTCCAGATTTTGGAGAACCATCAGAGAATGCCATCCACCTACTTTTGCCCCCCCCCCTTGCATGCATGCATGCATGCAAACACCTGCTAGGCACACCACCTATTGCTATTGATTGCAGTGGCCACCACAAAGGTAGTTTTGAGCCATGGTAGCTGCTGCTCCTAGCTTCCATTGAGGGTCTCACTCAACCACAATTGTGTTTCCTAGGAGAAGCTGCTATGGCCCCCTCTGGGTGGCTGCTGCTGCTCAAAGCAGACTTTGCCATTCATGGGGGTGGTACAGGCAGACAGCAATGCTGCTACCTCATGCATAGCTGTCAACTTTTCCCCCCTTTTAAGGGAAATTCCCTTATTCTGAATAGGATTCCTCGCAAGAAAAGAGAAAAGTTGACAGCTATGACCTCATGCTCTTTGTGGAGTGGAAAGGTGTGATGAAAGACAAAGCTTCAGCTCTCCATCTCTTTCGGATGATGGTGTCTGCAACGAAGAAGAACCCAAGAGGAGACCCTTCCTTATTCACAACCTTTCTTTCTCTGGTTCCTGTGAATGGCCAGTGCCAATGTAGGAATGGGGGCGGGGATTCTATTTGGTTTGCATTTAAAGGCAAACCTACACGATATGCACTCCTCAAAACAATAAGCAGACCTAAACACAACCAGCCTTTGAAATTCTTGCTTCTGTGAATTTTGCTATGCAGTTCTCCAGCCAAGTGCTATGCACAAAATGTAACTACCAGGGTAAAGTGTGCATCAAATTGAATACCTTTTTGAAAAAAAGAAATGCAGTAGAGGTAGAGCACAGCCATTGGAAGCTTTAGCTTCCATGAATTCGCTAAATTCTTTTTCAAAGCCATCCAAGTTGGTTACCATCTTGTGGGACTGAATTCCATAGCTTGGAGGATGCATGGGATACAGATATGTTTGTAAATCACCTTGACACACATGTAGAAGGCGATTCATAAATAAATTTGAAATAAACTTGAAATATAACAATTGAATGCCTTGGTTTATAGCAGTGTTTCATGATCTTGGGTCTCCAGTTGATTTTGGACTACAACTCCCATCAACCCTAGCTAGCAAGAGCAGTGGTCAGGGTAATGGGACATGTAGTCTGAAAACAGCTGACGACACTGGTTTATAGGCATCTTGAGAGCAAAAATATGATTTTGTCATCCATATTTTGAGGCTCTAAATTTGTTGCCACCTGTTGTTATATATTTTTTTCATGTGAGGATGAAAGTGAATGTTTTATGGAGCATATTATCAATGCACTACTGATGAGAAATGTCATTTTATCCCCCAAGCTTTGTTTTGTAGATTTGCAAGGATTAACTTAGGTGGGTGGTATAAGGTCTTGATGCAACTGTCAAGTTAGGCTGGGAATTCTCTTCATGTTAATGTTCTTCCTTGTGATCAAATATTTGGACCCAAAGCAATGGTCCTGAGATCACAGCAAGTTTTATGAATAGGCAATGCCTCCATGCAGCCTTTCTTCATCTTTAAAATAACCTCAGTTTATAGCTCCTTCATTGAAGAATCGCTTGCATCCTACAACTGGGCTAACTCTTCTAATTATATTAAAGTGAGATTGCTATGGTGTTGACCGCCTTATTTTGTTGTGCAAATTGTGTTTCATTGTTGGTGTTTCTATTGACATCATTCTTCCTCTTGGCTGGGCAGTCGCATCAACTTCAATTTATCAGTGTTAAGCCCTGCTATATTGTTAATCATGGGAAATTGATTTTTTTCTCCGTTTTTGACATCCTGTAGTGTGACAGTGTCTCCTACATTCAGGTGATTTTTGCCCTGTGTGTTCATATTGAGTTTTTGGATTTCTCTGTAGCACCTACTGATGTCAGAAGCCTCATTGCCCGCTGCTCAGTTCTGCCACTCATCACCTCCTCCACACACACATTCAGACTAGTATAGAATGCTATCTAGAAATATTGGGTTCATGAAAACACATGTAGGTATTTTCCTTCCTAAACTGATGAGTTATAGAGGGAGCAGTATTTGCCTTTTTTTTTTTAAAGGCACAGATATATTGGATAGCAATATCTGCATTTGTTGATTCTGCATTATGAAATTCTCATACTGAAATAGGAAATATAGTACAATCCATAATGTGGAATATAATATGACCCAGAAGCACCTTTTTTGAGGATAAGTAGGTATGGATGTGGAGTGCCTGGGAACCAGTGAAATTCCAATATAAAGGCCGAGCTTTCTAATGAAAGAGCAGAATATAAATACTTAATTTATTTTTACTGTTTTATTTATTTTTAATGTTTAACAAAAAAGAAGATGCAATTTGAACCTAGCATATTTATTCCTAATAATAATAATAATAATAATAATAATTTATTACTTATACCCTGCCCATCTGACCAGGCCTCCCTAGCCACTCTGGGTGGCTTCCAACAGAATATTAAAAACATGATAAAACTTCACACATTAAAAACTTCAGATGTCTTCTAAAAGTCATATACGGTAGTTGTTTATTTCCCTAACATTTGATGGGAGGGTGTTCCACAGGGTGGGCGCCACTACTGAGAAGGCCCTCTGCCTGGTTCCCTGTAACTTGGCTTCTCGCACTGAGGGACCTCAGTGGAGAAGCTCCTTCAGGTATACTGGACTTTAAAGCAAGTCCAATTATTTCAGTGGGATTTATTGCATTGAAAGTGTGTTTTTAAAAGAAGCATGCTGTAAATGATCTTCACAGTGACCTGTATGGAGAGGGGTTCCCCCTAACTCACACTCTCTCCCTAGAGGCGCAATCCACAATACATGGGGATTCATGGGATTGTGTTCACATGCCCTGGCTCAATTTTTGCAGATCCTGACAGGCATGTAGAACAACTAGGACAAGCAAAGGGCTCCTGGGATCCCACCTATCTTCTTTAAGAATTCAGCTGCACTTAGGAGACTTCCGGTTCGGCGCGGCCATCGGAAAGAAGCGCGGGATAGCCCTCCGGGGAATCCTGAGCAACGTCGGGGTTTTTAGGGGGTCTGGCAAAGGCTCTGCCGCCCCCAAATCCACAAGGGGGTACCTTGTGGGCTCTGGCACCCAGCGGCGCCAAAGCGTGCTCTCCTGATCAGCGGATTTTGTTGTAAATCCGTAAGACAGGATCGAGCTGCTGGCGCAAGGGAGGCATCGCTAACCCGGCGTTGCGCAGCCTCTGGCTTCTGATGAAAGCGTCGGATTTCCCAAAATCTAAGATCGGATTCTGTCTTAAGGACGGGGGACATCCCCATTAAATTTTTCCAATTTGGACTGTGGAAAGAATTCGGACAGCTGAAGGGCGTAATAAGGGAGTCCGCCCGACGGTGGTGAGGACAATGGCGCAGGACAGAATGTCGCAGGAGTGATCTACGGACTGAAAAACCTACTGAGTGAGTGACTAAGTTTATTTAAGACCTTTACTCGGTTGAGAAAGGCATTTCCTGAGTTGGTTTGGAATGGATTGAATTTTAAAGTGGTGGAGAAGCCTCGGGAGACCCCTGGAGAAGCCCCTGCCGAGAGGTTGGGGGGGTGAAATCGCCTGCACCTCTGCCCAAGACTTAAAAAACCATACCGGACAATAGCTCAGAGACAAAAGTGCTGTGGAGGGGGTAAAACCCATCCAGCGGGCACGGTGAAATTAATCAGTACTCTGTTATGGTTCTGAGGAGTTTAATGGTAGCGGGACGACTGAGGGGGGTCATTTAAAGGCTTTCAAAGACTTGCCACCCCATCCGGAGAGAGAGTAATAGTGGAGGGTTCCCCCGGGACCGGGGAGAGGAAGCGTCGTTTTCCCCCGCCGGGGGGGTGGATTACAAAGCCCATCGGGGTAGGATTAAAGAAAGAGGTATCGAAACCCCAGTCGGGGGGAGGATTATAAAGCCCATCGGGGCGGAATTATTTGTGTTGGAATATCGTAACCCTCAGTCGGGGGGGTGGATTACAAAGCCCATCGGGGCGGGATTATAAATTAATTAGTTATATCGGCGATTCAAAAGAAATGAACTTCTCTTTGTGTGTGATGGCCGGGAACTCTGTGCGCTGGTGAAATTTTAGTAACTTATCGGATCATTATAACAGACTCTCTTCCTGCTTTTTTCTTTCCCTTTGTCTGTGTGTGGGAATAGCAACAGTTCCATCTCAGCTTTCGCTTCTACAAAGAAGCGAAAGTGAATAGAGTGTTCACGGCTGACACTCGGTGGAAATTGCCGGTATTGCAGATCTTGCTTAAAATAAACAGGAGCTCCCTCTGGTGGTTGTAGTAAAAATAACAGGATAGCCCTCTAGTGGCGAAATTTTGCCATTACAATTAAAATAAATTTTTGGAAAATGACGGGAAGAGATACAAAAAAACATCCAGCAACCCCATTAGAAAGAAGACCCTCCAGGCAGGAGGAGGTAAAGGATTTGGAAGCATTGTGGCAAAAAATTAAAGAAGAATTTAGACAAAATGAACAGCGGATGGAGAAAAAATTGGAAAATGTTCAGGAAACTTTAGATAAAAAGATAGAGGGCGCGGTTGGAGAATTAAAAACAAAAATTCAAGATTTGACAGTTAAATCAAAAACAATGGAAGATTCATTGAAGAAGACCCAAAAAGAGGTGAGAGTGACAAAGAAAGAAATAGAACAAGTGAAAGAAGAGGTAACACAAACAAACAAAGTACAGGAAGAGATGTTGGACAATTTGGCCATGATGGAGATGAGACAGAAGCAGATGAATCTGAAATTGAGAGGTGTGAAAGAAGAAGCAAATGAAGATATAAGGAAGAAATTAATCGAAGAATTGGCCAAATGGTTGGATATGAAAGAAGAAGAGGTTGCTTATACAATTACGAATGCTTTCAGAATTAAAGTAAGATCAGCAAAGGCAAAAGCAAAGAAATTCCCAGGAGATTGCTTGGTCATGTTTAACTCTCTGGACATGCGAAATGCTATTTTAAGATTGAGCTACACAAAGAAGTTAATAATTGATGGCAAACAAATCATTGTCTTTAAGGAGATCCCGACAAGATTGTTACGAAAGAGGGATACGTATAAATCATTGGTGGCAATGCTTAAGAAAGGAATCCAGCATAGATGGGAATATCCGGAGGGGATCTCCTTCTACTATAAAGACAAGAGATTTAAACTGACAGATGCATTGGAAGTGAAGAAATTCACTAGAAGATATGAAGATGACCTGGGGAAGATTGGAACAGCTGGACCTGCACCAGGCGGGGGCAAGAGCGAGCAGGAAAAGAAGAAGAAAAAGAAGAAGGAGGAGGAAGAGGAAAAGCTGGAAAAATTAGGAGCGCACGGAGGCCAGCAAGAAGAAGAAGAGGAAGAGGAAGAAGAAGAAGAGTTAGAAGATGAAGAAGAGGAGGAAGAGGAAGAGGAGGATATTGATAATAAAAATAAAAAACCCTAAATCATGGCTCTGAAGTTAATTTCGTGGAATGTGAACGGTCTAAATGATAAAAATAAGAGAAATAGGATTGGACATGTATTGAACAGAAAAAATTTAGATATAATTTGTTTGCAGGAGACACACATTGCAAAAAAACATAGACATATCCTGATTAACAAAAAGCTAGGAAGAGAATTTGTTTCCTCTGATTCCTCGAAGAAGAGAGGAGTGGTATTATACATAAAAGAGAAGTTCGAACCAAAGTTGATATCGAAGGATGAGGAAGGCAGAATTTTGATAGTGCAAATCACGCTGCAAGGCGAAAAACTGTTAGTAATTGGAATATATGCACCAAATGATAATAAGGCAGAATTTTTCAAAAATTTAGAAGAGAAAATGACTGAGTTTATGGACCAGAAATTGATAATGATGGGGGATTTCAATGGTGTAGTGATACCAGAATTAGATAAATCCTTTACAAAGAAGATGGTGAAAGAAGGTAAATTACCAAAATCGTTCTTTGACCTGACGGAAAACTTGGGACTTGTGGATATTTGGAGATTGAAACACCCAACCACAAAAGATTTTACTTTTTACTCTGAAGCGAATCAAAGTTTTGGAAGAATAGATCATGTTTGGATTACAAAAGAACTGATTGGCAGGGTATCGAGATGTGAAATAACACCAAGGACGATGTCAGATCATAACTCGATTGATTTGGATTTAAAGAGTAAAGAAAAGACCCCCATTAGATGGAGAATGAATGATAGCCTGTTTGACGACCCAGAAGTGGTGACTAAGGCGAAGCAAGAAGTAACAGACTACTTTAATCTGAATCTAAGAAAAGGAACCGGACTGGATGTAGTATGGGATGCGAGCAAAGCCGTAATGCGAGGATTTTTGATACAGAAGAATAGTCATCAAATAAAAAGAAAGGAAAAAAGGAAAGAAGAAATCTTAACTCAATTGATGACTTGTGAGAAGAAATTGATATTAAAACCAATGGATGCACAATTAAAACAGAATATAAAGATACTACAAACTCAGTTCTCCATGCTGGTGAATCAAGAGATAGAATGGAAAATTAAACAGATGAGACAAAAAAAATTTGAATCTGCTAATAAGACAGGAAAGCTGTTAGCATGGCAATTAAGGAAGAGGCAAAATCAGAACATAATTAATAAATTGGAACTTGGAGATGGAGTAACAGAAGACCCAAAAGAAATTAAAAGAGCTTTCCAAAGATATTATAAAAATCTGTACCAGCAGGAGAAGGAGAATAAGAAAAAAATAGAGATGTATCTTGAAAAGTACGAATTGAAGAGGATTCCAAAAGAGAAAGTAGATATTTTGAACACTCGTATTACGATGTTAGAAATACAGATGGCAATAAAAAGAATGAAATTAGGGAAATCTCCAGGACCGGATGGACTTTCAGCAAAATATTACAAAATTCTTAGCGAGCAGCTAACTCCGGTACTGAAAGAAGTAATGGATAATATCTTAGAAGGAGGTAAGATCCCAAGTACATGGAAGGAAGCATATATAACTCTAATACATAAACAAGATACAGATCGATTGAATGTCAAGAATTACCGACCAATCTCTTTATTGAACAACGATTACAAACTTTTTGCAGACATCATGGCAGCAAGATTGAAGGGATTGTTGAATGAAATGATTCATAAGGATCAAGCTGGATTCCTCCCTGGTCGACAGTTAAAAGATAATGTGAGACATATTGTTGATGTGATAGAATATCTGGAAACCAGGAATGATAAACCAGCAGTACTAATGTTTATTGATGCGGAAAAAGCTTTCGATAATATTTCTTGGCATTTTATGAAGAAGACTATGGAGGGATTGGGAATAGAGGGATCTTTTATGAGAGGAATTGAATCAATATATTCAGATCAAAAGGCAAAATTAATAGTGAATAACGAAATAACAGAAAGTTTTGAAATAACGAAAGGTACCAGACAAGGCTGCCCGTTGTCACCTTTACTTTTTATAACGGTCCTGGTGGTTTTAGCGAAAAGATTGAGAGAAAGTCCGGAAATAAAAGGAATTAAAGTTGGTGCAAAAGAATATAAATTAAAAGCCTTTGCAGACGATTTGGTAGTTACATTAGAGGAACCCCAAATCAGTGTCCCAAAAGTTATAGAAGAAATAGAGAGGTTTGGACAACTTGCAGGATTTAAACTGAACAAAACCAAGACTAAGATGATGACCAAGAATATGGAAAAAGAGCGAATTGAAGAAATAGAACAAAAAACCGGTATAGCAATTTCAAGGAAAGTTAAGTATCTGGGAATCTGGATGACTCCTAAAAACATAAACTTGTTTGAAGATAATTACCAACCTGTCTGGAAAGAAATTAAGAAAGATCTAGAAGTGTGGTCTAGATTCAAGCTGTCTTTTAGTGGAAGAATAGCCGCAATTAAGATGAATATCCTACCTAGGATGTTATTCTTGTTTCAGACAATTCCAATAATTAAAGGGACAGGACAATTTAATGAATGGCAAAAAATATTGTCAAGATTTATCTGGCAAGGACAGAAGCCAAGAATAAAATTCAAGCTTCTGACTGATAAGACAGAAAGAGGGGGCTTTGCTTTACCAGACTTGAGATTATACTATGAAGCGTCCTGCCTGTGTTGGCTAAAAGAGTGGATAACATTGAAAAACACTGACTTGTTAGATTTAGAAGGATATGATAATAGATTCGGATGGCACTCATATCTCTGGTATGACAAGGTAAAGGCTCATAGAGGTTTTTCGAACCATGTGATAAGGAGAGCCATTGTGATGGCCTGGGAGTCAGACTCTGATGCTGAACCTGAGGGATCCCAGCCTGCACGGGATTCCCCGCCTCCAGAACCAGCTGAGCCGGGGCCAGGGCCAGGGCTTGAGCCTGAAGGATCCCCACCTGTGCTGGATCCCCAGGTGCAGGCATCAGCAGAGTCTGCTCTGGCTCCTGATGGGAGGGAGGACCCATTGCCTGCAGGTGCTCCACTCCCAGCCTCTTCAGAGGAAGCTGAGGCATCCCCTGGGTCCAGTAACCCACCATCCTCTCCTGAGCTACAGAGGCTCAGGGCAGAGAGGCGAAGGGAGTTAAGTGTCTGCAGGAGGAGTGCTCGCCTCCAGGCCCGGAGGAGAGGCGAGTCTCCGGAGGATCGGGACCGCCCTAAGCATAGGGCCAGATAAAAGCCAGCCAGACCCAGCCCAAGTTGCGTGAGCAACTTTGTTGCAAGCGTGTGCTCAACCTGCAACCTCGTGCCTTGGACTTTGACCTGCTCCCTGCCTTGCTCCCTGCCGGACTGACTTCCTTTGGACCCCTTGACCCAGGACTGGACTTGGACCTCGTTTTACGGACATACCCCTGGGGCCAGCACAGTTTGCTCACGCCACACCCGCACTCCCCCTTTGCTGGGGTGCGTTCGGGAGGAACTAGTAGCCATGGCTGACCAGGCGGCTGCGCTGGTGGCATTGGCGCAGGAGAACCAGGCCTTGACCCACACCGTGCAGCAGCTAAGCAATGTGGTTACGGCGCTTCAGCAGCGTTTGGATGCCTTACCGGCTCCTGGGGCTGCCGCCCCAGCTCCTGGCAAGTACCCAGTGGCCCTGCCAGAGAAATTTGATGGGTCCCCAGCCAGCTTTCCCATGTTTCTCGCCCAGGCCAAGCTGTATATTCAGGGGCGAGCTCGGGATTTCCCTGACGACCGCACCAAGGTGCACTTCCTGATCAGCTTGCTGAAGGACCAGGCGGCCAAGTGGGCGTTGCCGCTGCTCCGGCAAGACTCCCCCTTGCTGACAGACTATACGGGGTTTTGCAATCATCTGGAAACCACGTTCGCCAACCCTCAGAAGGGGAGTCAAGCCAATCGGGCAATTCGGCGGTTGAAACAGGGCAAGTCCACAGTGGCCACCTACGCCACGGAATTTCGGCTGCTGGCGCAGGACTTGACCTGGAACGACTCTGCCCTGCGGGACCAGTATCTCGAGGGGCTTTCAGACGAGATACTGGATCAGCTGGCCACGTTGGATCGCCCTGCCACACTGGATGCCCTCATCCAACGGAGTCTGCAGATAGACGATCGGTTGGAGGACCGGCGCCAGGCCCGGGGCCGCCGGCACTCCGGGCTCCCGGCGCCGGTGCTTCCCTGCAGTTCCGTGGCCAAAGCTGAGTCATTGGAGGAGCCGATGCAGCTCGGGGCAGCGCGGCCTCGCCTCTCCCCCTCGGAAAAGACTCGGCGTCGGGAGGGGAACCTGTGTCTCTACTGCGGTGGGAGTGGACACTACGCCCGAACCTGCCCTGAGAAACACCAGCCGCAGGGAAAACGGCCAACCCCAGTAGCCGATGGCCCAGGCTACCTGGGGTCCCAAGCATCGCATGATGGGCCCTCACCAGTGGAATTGCAACACCTCATGATACCGGTGCGTCTATACCCCCCCGGTGGGCCCTGGATTCTCACCCACGCTCTGGTGGATTCGGGGGCAACCCGCTCCTATATGGACTCTGCCTTCGCCACTCAGCATCAGGTGCCGCTTCAGAACAAGCCGGAACCAGTACAGGTGGAGGCAATTGACGGACGGCTCCTACGCTCGGGCGCTGTTACTCGGGAGACCCAGCCCTTGGTCCTGTGCTACCAGCAGCACCGGGAGGTGCGAACCCTGGACATTGCCACCATGCCCCGGTTTCCCCTGGTGCTTGGGATGGACTGGCTGGAGTCGCACAATGTTCAGATCGACTGGGTCAATCGGACTGTACGTTTCCCAGACCCGGGTTCCCATGCTCAGTCCGAGTTAGTAGCAGCTGCCCCCATGGGTCAGGCTGTGTCAACGCTCCCTGCCGTGTACCAGGACTATTTAGACGTGTTCGAGGAACAGGGGGCAGACAAACTGCCGCCTCATCGGTCCTTCGACTGCGGCATAGACCTACAGCCTGGGGCGCCCCTGCCTGTGAGCCGCTTATATTCTCTTTCGGAGCCAGAGCGTGAAGCCTTGCAGGACTTCCTTCGCAAGAACCTGGAACGCGGGTTCATTAGACCCTCTACCTCACCCACTGCCGCTCCTGTACTCTTCGTTAAGAAGAAGTGTGGGGAGCTTCGCCTCTGCCATGACTACCGGGCCCTGAATAAGATCACCATCCCAGACCGGTACCCCTTGCCCCTTATTGCAGAATTGCTGGAGCGGGTGCAGGGGGCGCAGATGTTCACCAAACTGGACCTCCGAGGGGCCTACAACTTGATTCGGATCCGTGCCGGGGACGAGTGGAAGACTGCATTCGGGACCCGGTATGGACAGTTTGAATACCTGGTTATGCCGTTCGGATTATGCAACGCGCCCGCCGTGTTTCAACGGTACATCAACCACGTGTTCCAGGACTTGCTAGACAAATACGTGGTGGTGTACCTAGATGATATTCTGATTTATTCCCGTGACCCAGCCCGTCACGAGAGTCATGTTCGGTCCGTGTTGCAGCGCTTGCGGGAGCACCGCCTGTACGCCAAGCTCAGCAAGTGCGAGTTCCACCAGCGGTCAGTAGACTTCCTTGGACACCGACTCTCCCCTGACGGGGTGCAGATGGACCCTGGGAAGGTGGCTGCGGTTCGAGAGTGGGCAGCGCCCCGGAACCGCAAGGACTTACAGCGGTTCCTAGGGTTCGCCAACTATTACCGGACCTTCATTGCAGATTATGCTCATCGCACCACCCCATTAACCCGACTGCTGCGCCCCAAGACGCCCTTCTCCTGGGATGAGGAGGCTGAAGTGGCATTTCAGGGGTTGAAAGCCTGTTTCCAGAGGGCGCCGATTTTACAGCATCCTGATCCCTCTCGTCCCTTCGTGGTGGAGACTGATGCCTCCAGTACGGCTCTCGGTGCCATCCTGTCTCAGCAACACGGACCCGATGCGCCACTGTTACCCTGCGCTTACTACTCCCGGCAGCTCCTTCCGGCGGAGCGTAACTATACCGTGTGGGAGCGGGAACTACTGGCCATCAAGGTGGCCTTTGAGGTCTGGCGCCATCATCTTGAGGGGGCACGACACCCGGTGGAAGTGAGAACGGACCACCGGAATCTGGAGTACCTCCAGACCACCCGCAAGTTGAACCAAAGGCAGATCCGGTGGGCGCTGTTTTTCTCCCGGTTCCAGTTCCGGATCCGCTACATCCCTAGCTCCCAAAACCGGAAAGCGGATGCCCTGTCCCGGAAACCTGAGGACGTCGCAGACACTGTACAGCAGGCAGTGCCGGCGACTATCTTACCACCAGCCGCATTCCTGGCCACTCAGGAGGCCAAGCCGCTGCAGGCTCGGGTGCGAGAACAGCAACGGGTCGACGCTTGGGCACAGGAACGGCTCCGGGAACTGTCTGACGGGTCATGCCCTCGATATCCGGGGCTGGCCCTGCACCAGGGCCTACTGCTGCACCAGGGTCGTCTATACATCCCACCAGGACCATTGCGGGCTGAGGTTCTCCAGATGTCCCACGATGCCCCAGCAGCAGGGCACTTTGGGCGGTACCGGACCACCCATCTGGTAAGCCGGGAGTTCTGGTGGCCCCGCCTGAAGGCTGATGTGGCACGCTATGTTGCTGGTTGCGATGTCTGCCGGCGGGCCAAGGGTCCTACCGGGCGACCCCCCGGTCTGCTCCAGCCATTACCAGTCCCACCGCGTCCCTGGCACACGGTCTCGCTGGACTTTGTGGTGGACTTGCCCCCATCTCGTCACTGTACCTGCCTCCTGGTTTTCACGGACCATTTCACTAAGATGGTGCACTGTGCCCCCTGCCCGTCCATACCCACAGCTAAGGAAACGGCTCAACTGTACTTGCAGCACATCTTCCGCCTGCATGGCCTGCCCGAGCGTGTGGTTTCTGACCGCGGCGTCCAGTTCACATCCCACTTCTGGCGAGCCCTGCACCAGACCCTTGGGACGGAGGTCTGTCTATCTTCGGCCCACCACCCGCAGACCGATGGCCAGACGGAACGGGCAAATGCAGTGCTGGAGCAGTATCTCCGGTGTTACTGCAGCTTTCAGCAGGATGACTGGGTCGATCACTTGCCATTGGCGGAGTTCGCCTACAACAATGCAGTGAACGCCTCCACCCAGCAAACCCCGTTCCAGGCCTCCTACGGCTACCATCCTCGTTTGTTCCCAGACGTGCTGCCAGCTTCCGCGGTCCCCGCAGTGACAGACTGGCTTCAGGAGCTTCAGTCCCAGCAACAATTATTGATGGAGCAACTGCACCAGGCCAAGGACGCATACAAGGCCCAGGCTGACCGACATCGTCAGGAGGGGCCAGAACTCCATGTTGGTGATCGGGTGTGGCTCTCTACCCGTCACCTGCATCCTTCTCGGCCCTCACGAAAGCTGGATGCACGGTTTGCCGGCCCATTCACCATCACTGCGCAGGTGTCGCCGGTGGCGTTTCGCCTCCAGTTACCTCCATCGCTCAAGGTTCACCCGGTATTCCACCGGTCCCTACTTAGTCCAGTCGCCCCGCCCGACGAGTTCCACCCAGACAACCCACGACCGCAGCCAGTTTTGGTTGAGGGGGAGCCTGAGTACGAGGTGGAGCGCATTCTCGACTCACGACACCGCAGGGGGAAGCTCCAATACCTCATCGACTGGAAAGGGTATGGGCCTGAGGATCGTTCATGGGAACCAGCGGAAAACGTCCACGCGCCTGCCTGCCTCCGTGATTTCCATGCAGCTTACCCCAGCAAGCCTGGTCCGGCCCCTCGGTTGAGGGGGAGGCCTGGGAGGGGGGATGGTGTGATGGCCTGGGAGTCAGACTCTGATGCTGAACCTGAGGGATCCCAGCCTGCACGGGATTCCCCGCCTCCAGAACCAGCTGAGCCGGGGCCAGGGCCAGGGCTTGAGCCTGAAGGATCCCCACCTGTGCTGGATCCCCAGGTGCAGGCATCAGCAGAGTCTGCTCTGGCTCCTGATGGGAGGGAGGACCCATTGCCTGCAGGTGCTCCACTCCCAGCCTCTTCAGAGGAAGCTGAGGCATCCCCTGGGTCCAGTAACCCACCATCCTCTCCTGAGCTACAGAGGCTCAGGGCAGAGAGGCGAAGGGAGTTAAGTGTCTGCAGGAGGAGTGCTCGCCTCCAGGCCCGGAGGAGAGGCGAGTCTCCGGAGGATCGGGACCGCCCTAAGCATAGGGCCAGATAAAAGCCAGCCAGACCCAGCCCAAGTTGCGTGAGCAACTTTGTTGCAAGCGTGTGCTCAACCTGCAACCTCGTGCCTTGGACTTTGACCTGCTCCCTGCCTTGCTCCCTGCCGGACTGACTTCCTTTGGACCCCTTGACCCAGGACTGGACTTGGACCTCGTTTTACGGACATACCCCTGGGGCCAGCACAGCCATCCTTGAAGTGTGGGAAAGGAACAAGAGACTTCTGGAGAACAAAACCCCATGGTGGATCTCGCCGATTGAAGTGCTTACTTTAAAGAAAGTCAATATGGAAGGCAAAAGGTCCACGTATGAGGACTTGTTGATGAGATCGGAGAGAGGCTGGAAGTTAAAACCATACCACCAGATCGAGGATACTTTTACAGGTTGGATACAGTATCACCAGGTGAATAATTTGTTGTTAGAAGATAAAAAGCTTGGTTTTGAGGATAAAAAATCGAGATTTCATACTGAGTTATTAGAAGGTAAAGGTAAATTTTTAACAAAAATGTATGATTTGTTGTTAGAATGGAATACTAAGGATGAGTTGACGAAAGAAGTGATGATAAAATGGGCGATGGATTTTGGGCACAATATTGAGTACGATGCATGGATAAAACTATGGAATGAGACATTGAAATTCACTGCATGTGTATCATTGAAAGAGAATATCTATAAAATGATGTATAGATGGTACTTGACTCCAGTAAAATTGTCAAAAATGTATAGAATGCATGATAAGCTATGTTGGAAATGTAGACAAGAAGAAGGGGATTTTTATCACATGTGGTGGACATGCAACAAGGTTAAGGGGTTTTGGGAGTCTATTTACAACGAACTCAAGAAGATGTTTAAATACACTTTCCCCAAAAAGCCTGAAGCCTTTTTGTTAGGATTGATGGGAGAAGAAATAGAAAAAAATGATAAAAGATTGTTCATGTATGCGACAACGGCAGCGAGAATATTACTTGCCCAAAAGTGGAAATTACAGGAATTACCAACAGTTGGTGAGTGGCAGACGAAGATGGTCGAATATGCGGAGATGGCAAAACTGACCGGCAGGGTCAGAAACCAGGAGGACTCGAGGTTTCAAAGAGACTGGAGTAAATTTGTGGAGTACTTAAGATTGAACAGAGGAAGTTTAAAAACACTAGTAGGACTGGAATAAACCTTTGACAAAGATTAATATAGTTTTATTTTGAACTGCGCGACAAGAATGGACAAGAAAACCTGCTGACGTGGGGGAGGGGAGTAATAGCTCGGCAGAGCATTGTTTTAAAAATGTATTGTATTTTGATGTGGAATTGGCTGTAATTTGGTATATTTGGAAAATAATAAAAAATTACTTGAAAAAAAAAGAATTCAGCTGCACTTAAATTATTGTGCTTATGGTTATCAAGTTTGGAAGTCTAAAGGCACCGTGGTGGGGTTTTTCCCCCCTGCACAAGCCCTGCTATAAAACAAGGATGTGGAATTTGACTACATTATCACCTGTGCAGTCACTGCACTCAACTTCTGCTGGTGCCCAAGGCATATGAGGCCTCCTCTATCATAACCTGGAGCACAACCCTTTAATATTTTAGCAACTGTCTTATGGAATTCCTTTCTTGTACAAATAGACAGGTGCCAACCTTATTGACCTGTTCATGATTTCTGAAAACCCTTTTTAAAAATCAGCCTTCCCAGATGGGTGATTTCATCCAAATTGACATCTTGTCAATATATATCCAGTGGTGGGGGGGGGCACTGGATCCTCACCCTCTCCATGAGCATGGATCAGGGGTTAGGACTGCAGCTTTACTGTCTCCAGTCTGCAGATGATAATACCTATAGTTAATTTTTGAATTATTATTAAGCCATGCCCTTTCTAGGCGTAGACCATCGTATAATGCATTTTGTTTCATTCAGAATATTGATCTCTTGTTTGGCTTCCCTTATTATTAACTCTTTTTATTTATGGTCCAATGGCACATGTCAAATTATTTTAACAGGTGTTTTGATCTAGGAATATAAATAATTTTTAAATGTCAATATTTCCCAACACTAATTGCTTCATTAATATCATGCTTGGATTTGCATGCCCTTCTGCTGAAAGATTCATGAGAAGCATTTACAAACGCTGCAGGGTTAGGTCACCCTTCATACAAAGGGTAGATCATATCTGTTGCTTGAAAAAAAAAGGTGAAACCATGAGAGAGAGAGAGAGAGAGAGAGAGAGAGAGAGAGAGAGAGAGAGAGAGAGAGAGAGAGACCAATGCCAGAAAGGAAGGGGAACAGTCATAAATACTGGACGTTGAGGGATCTTCTATGGATTGAAGACATGGAGAAGGCTATAAAAATCAGAATTAATTTGAAAGGCACACACTATTAATCTATAACAACTTTATCAATAGAACAATAGGATAGTAATTCCTATTAAGATGTGAACCATTGCTCTGTCTGTAAATTTAATAACATGCATAGTCCTTGAATATAATCAAGGCTGCCATACCTCTTTTTCCCAGAGCATCCCATTATTACATAGTCTTTGTGGTGATTGATTTGGCATCTGTTGCCATGTTTCAACATAAGAGATGGGTTCAGGCCAGAAGCAGAAAGGCAATAGGATTTGCCTCCAAACCTGACAGAAACTGAAGCAAAGTCCCAGTCTAAGCAAGAAGCCTTGCATAGACCTTCTTATCTAGCATGGGTAGACAGGGTCAGTCGAAAGCCAGATATTAAGAAATGACTCCTAATGGGCTCACCACAGATGACAGCTACATAGAGGGCAATAGGTGCCCTTATCTAGCCCTGTGTTCTCCAGTCCTGACAGAGACAGAAAGCAATCGCTTTCCTAGCTCTAGATTTATTTCCACTTGTTCCTCAGCCCTGACCCTGACTCTTGGTTTGGTTCCTCAACAGAACTCTTGGCCCCTGGTCTCTTGTTCCTGGCAGCTGCCTACATCTAGAATCATAGAATAGAATCATAGAGTTGGAAGAGACCACAAGGGCCATCCAGTCCAACCCCCTGCCAAGCAGGAAACACCATCAAAGCATTCCTGACAGATGGCTATCAAGCCTCTGCTTAAAGACCTCCAAAGAAGGAGACTCCACCACACTCCTTGGTAGCAAATTCCACTGCCGAACAGCTCTCACTGTCAGGAAGTTCTTCCTAATGTCTAGAGCTGAGCTGAAAGTTATCAAATGATGTTTGAGGGTTCCTCTCATTCCCCCCCCACCCTACCATTCTCTAGCGTGTGTGTGTGTGTGTGTGTGTGTGTGCCTGCCTGCCTGCCTGCCTGCCTGCCTGCCTGCCACCATTTCCCTCTTAAACTGCCTCAGAATGATACTAGGTCTGAGGCACTGGAAAGGAACGAATGAAGGAACTGTGTTTCCTCTACTGCTAATGGTGAGTCCTACCCCTGAGAAACTGTTGGGAGAATTCTTTTCACCTCTTGGACAAATTCTGTTTAATACCCCCTGCCCAACCCCCAATAGCATGAAGTATTTCAAAAGGCCATGTGCACACAGCTCTACCTACAACTCTGTTGTTGTTTTTTTGACACAATGGGGGCGGGACTGTGAGCTGGAATGTTTGGAACTCTGCTGTATGTATTCATTGATCCATGTTTAAAGAATCAGCTGTACAAGCAGATCCAGGCCTTCTCCTTCTTAACGGTGCTAAGCCCCCACCAACAATTTTTGAGCTGTGTGTTAAGTCACCTCTTTGAATCACATGCATCGTTTCCAGATAGCTGGACTCAGAACATTTACACAAGGCTGATATACTTGATAGGTTACTAGTACTCTCAGCTGTAACCCATCTGACACAGGATTGCCAGCCAGAACTTCTAAGTTGAGGAACTTAAAAGCTCCCCCCAAGCCTCTTAACTCTCAGAGCATTCACAGTATATTCTTATATTGGAAAAAAGAGCTTGGAACTGCTCTTGGACCTTGGACCCCTAACTTATTAAAGCATAGGATAGAGGGCAGCTTCTGTTTTCCTCCCTCATATAATTCATTGAACAGGTTCTAAATCTTCCTTGGATATGTGTATCTACTTCAGTCCTCCATCCATCCTCCTGCCCCTTTCTTGGTGGATTACAAGGCAGAAGCAACTCCTCCCTTCCTTAATTTTTTTGAACTTCATCATACCCCAATATATCTGGGATTGATGTGGCATGAGTAAGAAGGCAAGTGGACCCACCACTTCAACCAGCAGCATCACACACACCTTTTTATGTTTATAGCATGTGGGGGACTAGCTCAAGCAGTGAAGTATTGCTAAAATGGTACAGCACCTTCTGTGTGTGTGTGTGTGGGGGTCATCTTCTGAACACAATGCAGCCAAGAGTGTGACTATTTAGTCAGTACAGCAGACCATTATGTACCCATGGCTGTTATGTTAAACTGACACACATGAACTCATTTTATGCTTTGCTGCTTTTCTGCCTTATTTGATTGAAAACATTACAAATGCATGCATGTTTGTGTAGATATATAGCAGGCATAGGCAAACTCAGCCCTCTGGATGTTTTGGGACTACAGCTCCCATCATCCCTAGCTAACAGGACCAGTGCTCAGGGATGATGGGAACTGTAGTCCCAAAACACCTGGAGGGCCAAGTTTGCCTATGCCTGATATATAGCCATATGTATCTGCGCGCACACAGGTATAGTTCACATATGTAATTAATAAATATATTATTAAATGAAGTTAGATAATCAGCTGGACCTTAATGAGCCATGGCTTTAATTATGTTAATGAAAAGTGGCCTACAATTCAACATTAGCCATGTCGTCAGCAACAATCTTTCCTTGCGGCTTCCTAGTTGCCCTTTTTATATCATTCATTACATGCAGATAGCTAATAGAATTGTGAGGCAAAAGGGGCGCCTAGAAAGGGAAAGGCCAATTGAACACAAAAGTTGCATATTTGAATTCATTTTCCCTCCATACTCTGTGATTTTTCTCCATTTGAAACATATTACTGAGGTAGATTCCATAGTGCTTGTTCCTTTGGCTGGTTTCATTTGTTGGTGCCAGCCAGAAGCAATCATAATTTATTCACTGCTTACTCTTCATTCATCCATTTTAAAGGTCGGCACTAGAAAGATTTATATTTGTTTCTTCTAGGATTCTTAGTGTATCTGTTTCCAAGGCATGGATAGGGACAAGTATTAAACATAGAATCACAGAGTTGGAAGGGACATCAAAAGTCATCTACCCCAACCACCTGCCAGGGTAGAAAATATGCTGATCCAACCTCTGCTTAGAAACCTTTAATGAAGGAAAGTCCTCAATGGCAGGAAAAATAATTATGTTAGTTCCAAGGCTGACATAGAGTGGTGTTGTTCCTTGCACTTTTTGAGGCATGTCAAGGGAACAGGTTGTGGGGTTTTGTTTTGTTTTTGTTTTTTGGGTTTGTTTGTTTTTTGGATCCCAGATCTCCCTTGATATACCCTGATCCACCTCTAACTTTAACCTCTACTCTTGATTGCATTGGTATTGCTGGAAGGGAATGGTAAAGACTCAATTTTCCAGAAATCTAAATGCAAAGGAAGGTAATTCAGTGAAGTTAGGAAAACAGAACAACAACACTGACTTAAACCTCCATTGTAATCTGGAAGAAAGCACCTTATGGAAATGTGCCTGAACAGTTGGGTGGAAGAATTTTCTTCTGAGTTGAAAAAATTAATTACCACTTTCTGTATCATTTTGTTTTTCCTCTGTTTGGCAAGAGTGCCTCTTTACTGCCTAAATTATGTTGAATTTCAGAATGTAAATGTTGTTCTACAAAGGGGGCTTCCTCCTCCAATGGGAATATTAAGTACTTAGCTGCTAGGCCTTTTGTGTTGCCGAATATGAGATTTCAAAATGTCAAATACAACCTTTCTTCTCAGCAGTGGTTCTTGGTATGGTACATGCAATAGAGGGAAACGGAATTACTCACCCCGTTGGCAGAATTTCTTCCAATGCATGATAATTCAACGGCTTCCTCTTTAAAGTTTCCTGACTGGGTGTCAGAAGTATTAAAAATGTAGCTTTGCAAATGTCATGTTTTTATCAGGGAGATGAGATCTTCCAAAGTTAGAGAACTACTTAAGAATTTTTCTTCCCATCATATGCCTTTCCAAGGAAAAGTACCAAATTCCAAGGATATATCATTCTTTTTTGTCATTCCTTTAAAGTGAGTTTTGTGGTACTTATCAGCTACAAGAAATATGCTTTCACAACAACCATTAAAATTAAAATGACTAAGATCAGGGGCGGAGCAAGGGGGTGCACTGGGACAGTCTGCCCCAGGTACCACCTTGGAGGGGGTGACACTCGGCGCCCACCCCGCGACGCCCAAGCCAAGCCCCACCGCCTGGTAAAAAGTGTGTGCTGACGGCTGACACCCATCCCTGGCCTCCACCCAAGCCAGAAAAAGCAAAGCTCGTGCCGAGCAGGGGTGCTCGCGATTTGCTGCCGCCACTCTGTAGTGCACATGCGCAGCGTTGCTACATAGCGACACATGCATTGTACATAGTGATGCTGCACATGCGCACTATGGAGCAACACCCCGCCCCCGGGTGCCCCCGGGTTTGGCGCTCTGGGTGGCCAAGTGGCTTCCTTTGCCACTAAGATATATCTGAAGAAAATATGAGGTTTGGGGGCTCTGAAAGGGGGGGAAATATGGGGGAAGTAGGTAGGGGTGAGTAAGAAATTTAATTCAGTTCACATTTAAAGGTGAACCTACCTAATTTGCGCTTTCTGAAACAATATGTGAACTAAAACATAGCCATCGTTTGAAATTCACACTTCTCTGAATTTTGCAATGCAGTTCTTCAGTCAAACAGTGTGCATAAAAATACATATATTCACAAAATAACATACAAAAATGCATTATGTTAGAGGAGATTGCTTTGCAAAAATAAACAACTAAAATGAAATAGCATCAAATACAGTACAAACTTCTCAGTGATCAGAAAGATAGAATAAGATGCATAACCGACAGTTAATTTAGAAAGGCATGGAGGGAAATAAAAGTCTTTAGCATGTGCTAAAAATGTAAAATCATTCTAGCCTATAAGTCATTGGGAACATGTTCCTTCAAAGTTTTAAATCAACTTACTGTATCCAGAATCCAGCTAAAATATCCATGGCTGAAAATGAAATGGCAGTGAAGAAATTGAGAGAGCTAGGTATTGGTCTTATCTCTAGCTTATTCATTTCCCAATTCCCCCCCTCCCTCCCTCCTCCCTCCCTCCCTCCCTCCCTCTCTTCCTTTCTTCATATTCCATGTTGTCTTTATGAACTTTTGCCATTGTTTTCCCCACATAATCACACTCCCAACCTACATAAACTAAACTCTTCACCGCTTAGGGTCCTCCATTAGAGATCACTAGATAATGTTTCCAACACTTGATATACACCCTCCATAGCCAAAATGTATGGTTGCTTTTCCGATGCTGAGTGTTTCCGATGCTGAGACATTGTTCCTGAAAGTACTACCTGACTCATTTCCTTCTTCATCTGAAACAAGAAGGTAAATCACAGAACATCCTGTCTTGTTGTAAAGGTCTCAACCAACACATCCAATATATGAATCAAACCAGAATACAGGTCTCCAAATGAGTGTTATAGAATGTTTCCTCAAAAAATGTGGTTAACTTTAAGTTGTGTTATAGAACATGCATAGCTTTGATGTGGAATAATACTTATAAACTGGACCCCAGTGAAGTAGGCAATCTAACCCATGCCCCCCACAGGTGCATGTTGTCCATAACATTGGCAGGAAGTGGTGGTCTACAAGCATACAGTTGTACCCATGTAGGCTCCCCATGCTAGAAACTACCCTGCATGTTTGTAGCCCCTGCCACTCTGTCCACTCAGTATGTAGCTTTTGGTGGTCAGAAGGTATGCAGAATTGTGTCAGGAGCAGGAGACAGGAGCAGGTCAGCAATAAATCACATAGTGTCAGTGAAGTTAACTCTTTATTCAAGGAAGCAAGGTCTGCTCAGGTAGCCAGAACTAGTGAGCACTGCAACTCACCCCATCAGATCTTGCCCCTATGAAGCAGTTGGGAGGTCTCAAGGCCTACCCACAGTCACCTAAGACTCCTCCTCCCCTGGGTCCATCCCACGTAATCTGAGACTTAGTCACTATGTCTGTCTTTGCTCTGCCCTCTTCATATCTCTTCTGGTCCTGGAAGACCAGGAGGGAGGGGAGCTGGTCATAGCAGGAGGCTTCTTCACCCACCTTATTCATCTCTGCCTATTGGCCTCCCTCCTCACCAGCCTCTGCTTCTGGATTGCTCTCTGCCACAGCCTCTCCCTCTTCATTAAACCCTGTTACCTCCTCAGCTTTCAGTGTCTCCCACTCTGTCTGCTCCCTCTTTTCCCCTTGTCCACTCTTCATTGCCTCCCTACTAATCCCCTGGCTCTGATTGTCCGGGTGGTTTGCAATTCTAAGCACACATGGTACTACAGATATAAAAACATCACAAAATAATGGGGGGGGAAGGGACATTCAAAAGAGTTAAACACCAAAAATCAACAGACAAATTAGAAGTTGTTGTTTGGGATATAATCGACTGGCAGGTAAGCAAGCTTTCTTCAGGACTATAGGGACATTCTAATCACTAAAATTATATTTTGTACTTTTCAGGGCAAAAGTATCAGGGTTTCCCCACCATTAACATAACAAACTTTATTATTCTTAACTATGCTTAGCACATTCTGTGATACAAAATTTTGCAGTAGGTGTTACTAAAATCCATAAATGATTGTATGGGTAAAATCTCTTATTTTCTTAGTGTTTTTTTTTAAAAAAAATTCCAACACAATGTTTTTAGATTCAAACTACAACAACAACAACAACAACAACAACAACAACAACAACAACAACAACAACATAATAATAATAATAATAATAATAATAATAATAATAATAATTTTATTACTTGCAGCCTTTTTTAAAATTTCCATAGGAGCCCATGGTGGCTGACACTGCAAATGCAGCCTTCAATGCACAACTTACACAACATTACCAAAGAGAATTGTTAGTATGTTTCAGAAGCTTATGCCCTGAGCCACCATTTAAAGCATGGGTAGGCAAACTAAGGCCCAGGGCCCGGATCCGGCCCACTCGCCTTCTAAATCCGGCCCACGGACGGCCCAGGAATCAGAGTGTTTTTACATGAGTAGAATGTGTGCTTTTATTTAAAATGCATCTCTGGGTTATTTGTGGGGCATAGGAATTTGTTCATTTTTTTCCTTCCAAAATATAGTCCGGCCCCCCACAAAGTCTGAGGCAAAGTGGACCGGCCCCCTGCTGAAAAAGTTTGCTGACCCCTGATTTAAAGCCATATGCTTGCTGGTGTGTAGATGTTTACAGGTAAGTACAAGAAAACTTTGGCCTTAACAGAGTTAATTGTTCTCGATTTATATCATTGTAAACAGAAAGAGCAACTGGGCCCACAGTGCATCATCTCATAGCACAGGCTGTTCATTTATCACCAGCATTAACAAGCTGGTGGTGGTGGGTAAAATGATAAGGCCAGAACAATATTCTAAATTCCAGAGGCCAAACACAGATAGATGTCGCTTAATTAATTGCATTGACGTCAGTAGGAGATCCATTCATGGAATGAGTACGGCTTATGCCCAGAGGTTATATGTAAATAGATTCCTCCTCAATCTTGTACTGCATAGTCTTTATATATCTTCATTTGTGACTGTCAGTTTTTCCCTTCTGTGTCAGAACAGGTTACATCTCTTATCTCAGAGGCAATATTTAGCCAATGTATGAAGAAACTGCTCCGGATGAAGAAACTGATCTTGAAATGAACACTGTTTTACTTGGCAAGCTGGGAATAATGTGTATTATAAGTGCATAGTGATAACTCAGCCACAAAGCATATCCTTACAAACCATGGGAGGAGCAGGGATTATGTTCCACTGAGAAATTACTCTTTTTTTAATAGAACATAAATGATTCATTAACTCTGCATCTAATTCTACAATATAAGAATTGTTTAGATATTGATATATTTCCCCCCTACTGAAATGACTTCTCTCTCTCTCTCTCTCTCTCTCTCTCTCTCTCTCTCTCTCTCTCTGGGCTTGGTGGACATTTCACCAAAGGAAGAAGGAGGCTGCATGTTGGCCTTAGGTCATAGTTTGCCTATTGTGTTAAAAATAAATGAAAAAGCAACGGAAGAAAAATAGGTGGGAAAAGATTCAAAGGAGGAACATACGTCAGGATTCAGCAGCTTAACCCAGGGGCAGGGATGGGGGACACGTGGCTTTGCCGATGTTGAACTACAACTCCCATCATCCCTGATCATTGAACCTGCAGGTTGGGGTGTGTGATCTAGTTAAGATTCCTTTGCATTGCACTGCAGGGGGTTAGACTAGATGACTCTCGGGGTCCCTTCCAACTCTACAATTCTATGACCCTATATCTGGTCCATATAGTTAAAGCTATGTATGGAAGTGAGATCTGGACCATAAAGAAGGCTGATCGCCGAAGAATTGATGCTTTTGAATTATGGTGCTGGAGGAGACTCTTGAGAGTCCCATGGACTGCAAGAAGATCAAACCCATCCATTCTTAAAGAAATCAGCTCTGAGTGCTCACTAGAAGGACAGATCCTGAAGTTGAGGCTCCAGTACTCATGAGAAGTACTCCACCTCCTGAGAAGAGAAGACTCCCTAGAAAAGACCCTGATGTTGGGAAAGATGGTGGGCACAAGGAGAAGGGGGCGACAGAGGATGAGATGGTTGGACAATGTTCTCGAAGCTACTAACATGAGTTTGGCCAAACTGCGAGAGTCAGTGAAGGATAGGCGTGCCTGGCGTGCTCTGGTCCATGGCGTCACGAAGAGTCAGACACGACTGAACAACTGAACAAGAACAACAAATATCTGGAGGGCCACATGTTCCCCATCCTTGTAGGGATTCCAGCTGTGCTCTGGCCAAATGAGAGAAGCAGACATACTAGCAAATGTCATGAACACTTCTGCCCAAAGTATAAGAGCTCCAGAGGAGTCGGGAAGCAGCCAACAAGAGAGAGGCTCACATTCTTCTCAGACAGCTATGAACGGTAGTTTATCAACTCCCCCTTGCTGTGAGAATGACAGGAATGCAGAGAGTGTGTGCTAGAGAGCAACCAACTCTCTCAAATGACACAGGCAATGTCAGAAGGCGGGAAGGAAAGCAGTTCCACCTGGAAGGGGAGTTAATTCATCCAAGTAGCAGATGTATGGGAAAGGTCTCAGATAGAAAACAAAGCCAGAAATGGAAAGGGCATAGGTTCCAGATATTCTGCCATACCCGGAAGCACTCCCCAGAAGGGTCAATTGATTCATAAGTCATGCCCATCCGGATAGGCTTCCAAGGCTGAGTGTTTGTGTTGCAATAAATCTTCAAGCTAGTTACAACTTGTGTGCTGTGTTGTCTTGTCCTGACAGCAACCCTCTTTCTGATACCTCCATGCCCCCTCTCAGTCTGCTGCACCCTTCCCAAAACTCAACAGAATGCAGGACTGACCAAGGTGGGGATGTGTGAGGAAGAGAACACCTTAGCAAAACCTAGAGCCTGAAGGGCCCTGCCCTGCCTCTCTCCACTTGGCTTGGGGTGGGACCTGACAGGCTCCATAAAAGACTGCTGCAGAGAGGGCTCCTTTTTAAAATTGTTTTTATTTTTTATCTATGTCATCTTAAATTGTAATTGATATTAATGTTGTATTTTTAGTTTTAGATTTTATGATTCATGTGGAAATCGTTTTCCATTTGGTTGTGTACCTTTTGATGTGTTTTATTTATTGTTTATGACTTTTGTTATGTTGGTAATTATGTAAATCTTGTCATGTTGTAAGCTGCCTTGAGAATTGTTTTAACTATGCAAAAGCGGCATACAAATAAAATGATGTGGTGGTGGTGATAGAGCTGCTTTTGCATCTGAACAATACTTCTGGTGGAGTATGGGAAAGCACAGCGGTAAAACATCCACTTTGCATGCTGAAGGTCACAGGATCAATACTTGGCATCTCTATATAAGGTTGGGGAAACTCTGGAGAGCCACTGCGGGTCCCAGTAGATCAGGCATGTCCAACAGGTAGATTGTGATCTACCAGTAGATCACTGGATGTCTGTGCACCCCTAAAATTACCCGAACCACCAAAAATAGGGCTTTCCTTCCTAAAAAAACAACTCAATGTCGCTTTCCTCTTCCCAAAAGAAGCTTAACAACTTTTACATGAACCCCCCCAAAAGGGGGTAGATCACTGCCAGTTTTTAACTCTGTGAGTAGATCACAGTCTCTTGGAAGTTGGCCACCCCTGCAGTAGTAGTAGAAGAAGAAGAAGAAGAAGAAGAAGAAGAAGAAGAAGAAGAAGAAGAAGAAGAAGAGGAGGAGGAGGAGGAGGAGGAGGAGGAGGAGGAGGAGGAGGAGTTTGGATTTGATATCCCGCTTTTCACTACCCGAAGGAGTCTCAAAGCGGCTAACATTCTCCTTTCCCTTCCTCCCCCACAGCAAACACTCTGTGAGGTGAGTGGGGCTGAGAGACTTCAGAGAAGTGTGACTAGCCCAAGGTCACCCAGCAGCTGCATGTGGAGGAGCGGAGACACGAACCCGGTTCCCCAGATAACGAGTCTACCACTCTTAACCACTACACCACACTGGCTCAGTAGATAATACGGAGCCAAATAAGTGAATGGTGTGACTCAGTATAAAGCTGGTTCCTATTAAAGTTTGGTTTCCTGTGTCCTAAGAAGCTGGCACAGGTGCTAGATTTCATGCACTGCTCTTTGCACATTGGCAAATACGACCAAATATCACGCCTGGCCATGTTCTCTTGTATGCCATGCCCTTCTTTTAGAAAAGAGATTGGGAGAGCATGTGTGAGTAGCAGGATACTTTTTTGGAATCTTATTATGAATAATGCTTCATGGAATAGAACTCCACTCTAATTCAAATGCCATTATAATAAAGGTTAGCTCCTCTGACTGGGTGGGAAAGCTTTTTAAATCTCCTTACTGTTTCACAGCCCTTAGAGGGTGCTGCTGGAGATGGCAGTGAGGGTGACTCATCCTGCCATATACTGGAAATGTAATATTAAAGAAAATAAATAACAGGAATGAAAAGGCATTAAGTGAGGAAATGAGGCATGAATGCATGAGACAGAGGTTAGCCTGGTGTATGTAAATGGATATTGCCCAATTATTTGAGAAGTAGAACTTAGTAAGGAAACTCATGAATGAACTGAGATACTCCTCGAAACTGGTGTTTTTCACCTAGCATTCATTTCCAACCAATAAATTACTATATTCTTCTATTCCATGGTGTATGGGAAGATAATATAGTAAATAGAATAATCAGAAATGACTTGTGCTTGTTGGAACATATGTTTGTGCCTTTTAAATATTTGAATTCCTATTGGATTTTCCGTTAATATAGTTGTCACCAGTGTGTATTTTCTCTCTCTCATTACTACACTCCAAAGACATTATTAAGGCTGCAAGTAGGAAACTGTACAAGTTTAGGAAACCTGCCTAAACCTAGCATACTCGGTCCTCTTCTTTTCCCATTTTCTGTTCCCATATCTAATTTTCTTCCTTTTGAGCATCCTGTCAAATATGCTTGCCACCCCACAGTTGTTGTTTAGTCGTTTAGTCGTGTCTGACTCTTCGTGACCCCATGGACCAGAGCCAGGGGTTCAAATGCATTCATAACATCAAGATGTTAGAGGAAGGGCCATAGCTGAGTAGCAAAAGATTCATTCCCCGGCATCTGCAGATAGGGATGGGAGAAATCCCTGCTTGAAATCTTGGAGAGCTTCTGCAGCCACTGCAGAAAACACTTTTCAAGATAGACCACTCAGTATAAGGCAGCTCCCTATGTTTCTATGACAGACTACAAACTTTATCAGAGGGTTTAACTGAACAACAACAAAAATGGCAGGAACAACAACAAAAATGGCAGGAAGAGAATTGAACCAATGAAAATATGTACTCTGGAGATGGTTCCCAGTCATGTCTCCTAAATGCTTAGTTGAGTAGTCAACTGAAAGGAAGCAAGATATTTAGAGAACAACCTCTAAATAAATAGCTGTGGGGAAGATTCCATGGCACAACAACTACCATCATCTGAAGCATTACCAGCTAATTGTGCTCAAGGTAAAAGTTGGAGGCAATGTTTTCTCTTCACATTTTTTTTTAATCCTCCCATTGTCTGGGAGGGGTCTGGCACTCTTTTCAGTGACATACCAGAGGAATGAGGGGGCTTATTATATTGTGGATTCAGAACCTGTCCAAACATGCCCCAAAATTCAGAAGTAATACCCATTGAGTCCAATTAGTTCATTACAATGTACATTTTACTACAAAAGGTTCTTATAAGGAGAAGACAGTGCTATAAAACTCTGTTGTGCTTCATGCAGCTTAAGTATCTATGCTAATTTGAATGGTATAGTTTTCTCTTTTTCTTATTCTGAATGGGTGAGATCCTAACATTAGTCTTATTTAGGGTAGACCCATTAGAATACATATCCTTAAATAAATCCATTCGTTTCAGTGGGTCTACTCTGACTACGACTTAATTGTATATAACCCTATTTTTTATATCCTGATTCATTTTACATTATAAACAGAGTGTACTTGTTGTTTATTTTGTTTTTAAAGGTTCTGGGTCAGTATAGTAAAATCCCTGTTTTGATTTTTTTTTTTTAATGATCATTTGTAGACATTTACAGAAATTTGTTCTTTATTGTACAGGACACAAGGGCCACAGGATTACTGTTCTCTTGAGGTCTCGATCATTACTATTGACTGTTTTTGACCAAAACGAACTGTAGCTGGTGATAAATCAACATCCTTTGATTCTTTATAGTCCAATTTAACAGCACAACTCTATGCATATTTACTCAGAAGTAAGTCCCATTGAGCTGAACAGGGTACAACTTGATGAAAATGCCGGGTATAAATGTAAATTAGTCAATGGGAATTACTTCCAAGGCTGATCATAGAACTACAGTCCAAACTGATAAATGCTTGCATCCTTAATGAACTCATGATCCCCTCATCCGACCCTAATATCAGTAGAAAGGTTAAGCACAGTGGGTTAGCTATGGCTAGTTTTTCCCCTGAATGATTTTCCAGCACTTCTCTCTGCTCAATGAAGGAATGTTTTGAGGGGAATTTCATCTTTGCTTCCTTCACAATTTCTAGCCCTGTAAGCAATTTGATTTCAAGCAGCTGATTATTTTAGCACTTTTATGAATGGATAAAAAAAATCCACTTTTATTAGTAGTATAATTCCACCAGTGTTGATTTAGAAATAGTATGAAATAGCAAGCATCGTCTACATCCATCTGTGTTTGTTTTACAAACTGCAATTAAAGTAATCTAAAATAGAAGTGCTGTGATTAGATTAAACCAGAATTTCCTTCAGGAGTGCTTGGGTGACTCTTTCATTTCCTTTATATAAGGAGGCCAATACCATGTTTGTGGGTCTGAATTAATGCACTAGCATTTTTCAACGGGGTGGTGTGTGTGTGTGTGTGTGTGTGTGTGTGTGTGTGTGTGTGTGTGTGTTGCAGCTCCTCTTCCTACCATTCTCACCAAGAGAGTACCTCAGTTCATTTTCTTTCTGTGAGGGAGTATTATGGAAGCAAACTCTGGATGAAAATTTTCCTCTTGGTGTGTTCCAATGGAAGTCCATACTAATTATAATCCTTAAGTGTGAACTTCTATACATTTTATGCCTCTCTAGCAGTACCATCTTTCTCCCTTGAGTACGTTCTCTAGTGGGAAAACAATTACTTGCTTTGTGATGCTACAATTCAGTAGCTTATACTACACATACAACTATCCAACTTGGACTATAGTGCCAGTATATTTTCAATTCATCCATTCCATTCATCTAAAATTGAAGCTCACCCAACATTTAAAAGGAACCTAGAACAAGGAAAATGGGATGTTCTCTCGGTTAGGAGAATACCAACAGAGCTATGGATACAACAGACAAGAAATTAAGGCAGCTCAACAAGGCCTTTATTGATTCCGATCTTTAATTGCCAAGTTGAACTCTGTCACAGACTATGAAGTGGTAGAGGCCTTGATGTAAGGTAGCTAATCATTACCACTTCAGAACACAAGCGGTGTATTTGTGTCTGGGCTTGGTAATGGGCAGTTGTTCAACAAGCTAGCAGGCAGGACCAAAGAACCAGTCAGTGCCAGAGGTCAAAGAAGGAGGCAGGGAGCATGTCAGGAAGAACAGAAGACAAACCAGAAGTCAAGATAAACACTAACAAAGAACTCGGGAACACTCAGTCAGGATTTTCTTTGAGAAGGAAAAATTAATTTAGATGAAGGAAAGAATAATATAAAATCAGACATAGAAGAAAATATAGTAACAACATGCTACAGAATATGTTGCTCCATTTTAGATGTTAAATAGCCCAAATCAGAAACATATTTCATACCCATCATGACTGATTGTTGGCTATGCTGGCCGGGGCTTATAAGAGTTGTGGCCCCCTCATGCAAGTTGTGTTCCAGCACGAGGTTCCTCACTCCTGATTTAGGTAGTTGCCAGAATTTAATTGCCTTATGCAGCTATACTTTGAGACTTACTTTGTACCTTAGAAGGGGGCAGAAGATGTCTGCCACACCCTGTCTTTGGTTTATGGTGTGAAGGGAGAGCTTGTGCATTCCCTTCATGTGTTTTTGCAGTCACAATCTGACTTTTAAAATGGTATTTTGCATCACACATTTATTTCAGGCAGCCTCCCACAGCGCTGTTAATCTATAGTGGCTAATCTCGTGGGGAGTAGCCCGCTTCAGCTGAATAATATTCACTTGGATTTTTTTCTTTGCTTCCCACAGGACAATTGGTCCTTAAAACTGCTGAAGGGATGTCTTAGATTTGGGCTAAAAGATAAATTCCACTAGGAAAATTAGCAGCTTCCATGGCAGTGTTGTAAATAATGAGGCCTCAGTTCTGTTACTGAAGTCCATAGCTGGTAACATGAAACTGTTCTGTCAGCTCCAGTGTAGAATACACGTCATGATGATGCTGTTTATCCCCAAAACACACATATCCTACTGCTGATTTAAATATTATGTTACCAACCAGCTGATAACCAACTGAAGATTCGTGATGGGTGAAACTCCTGTTCATGAACCATCTACAAATGTCAGCAGTAGGAGTTTAGCCCATCTCAAGATGTTATGTGATTCAGCTCTGAAATGATTATTTAAAGAGAAAGAGTTCTCATTGAATCACTCTTGAAATAACAGCATTATCGTGTTTGTTTGCATAATGCTAAATTTATAATATAGATATATGCATTGCCACAAAACCTTCTTGTATAAAACCGGACATATTCCACTTTTCCATGTCATTGCCATCCTCATAATCTCCCCCCTCCTCACTTTGCACTTTGTGTCATTTCCGTGAATGAATCAGATCTTGTATAATTCCCTGCTAGGTTCTATATGTTGTTGCTACTTACAGTAATGGAAACAGGTAAATCTCTTCCTTTAGCCATGTCAGCAAAAGGGGTGAATTATTACCATATGTGATGACTGTAGTTGAGCATGATTTCTGGAAATGTCTATACCTCAAAAGTTAGAAAATAGGTAGCAGAGATGCAAAAATCTCCTGGTTTTCTAAGTACCGGGTAGCCACAATTTTAACCATATCCCTCTTTTGTATTGCTTTGTCAAGATTTGTGTATGTGAAATGCTTATTAATGCCAGTGTGGCATAGGGGTTAGAGACCAGGTTTTGAATTCCCACTCGGCCATGAAGCTCACTGGGTGGCCTTGGGCCAGTCACTGCCTGTCAACAAGAGGGTTGTTGTGGGGACTAAATGAGTGGGAGAACCATGTACACCACCTTGAGCTCCTTGGCTAAAAAGGTGTGATATAAATGTAATAAATAAAAAAAATGGATGCACCTTTTTGTCAGAAAGTAAGCAGGTGTGCACAACTGATTCTGCAACAGGAAACAATGAGAACTTCTTAAACTTAGTCAGGGTTAAAGGCATATTATCATTTCTGTAACTAAAACTGATATGAGAATCGTTTCTCCAGCTCTTTTGAAATGTTCTGCAAAGTAGGTTTGAGCAGTTCTGTCTTGTTTCTGTCACCCAATAGCGTTTCTCTGTCACTTCCTCCCAAGTTTCTGAGTACATCCACTTTGTTGATCAGTTTCTTCCTATTGGTAGAGACCAGGTCCAAGAGAGATGATCCCCTTGTTAGTTCCTCCACCTTCTGGGAAATGAAATTGTCAGTGAGGAAATGGAAGAATTTGTCAGACCTTTCACTCTTGGCAGAGTTTGATTTCCAACAGATATTGAGGAAGTTGAAGTCCCCAATGATTACTATAATCTCTTCTTTTTGAATGTTTGGCAATCTGTTCTAGTAAGGCATCATCAAGTTTTCAGTCCGGTTTGGTGGTCTATAGCGGAAACCCACAGTAAGGTCACTGTCATTTCTCTTTCATGCAATTTTTACTCTCAGTTTCCTTTCCATGCTCCAGGTCCTGGATTTCTTCACAAGTGTACACATCCTTTACATATAATGCTGCTCCTCTTCCCTTTCTGTTTGGTCTATTTCTTTTGAACTGGTTATACCTATCAATTACTACATTCCAGTCATGAGTCTCATCCCACCAGGTTTAACTAATGCCTACCAGGTTGTATTTGCCACCCTGTACTAAAATTCATCTTGCTTGTTTCCCATACTCTGTGCATTTGTGTAGAGACAACTGAAACAATGAATTGTTCCCTCCAGCTGCTTCCTTCCTGTAGTTTATTGCCCTTTAGCAGGTTTCTGGAGCACCATTTCAGTTTCCTGTGCATCAATGAAGCTATTATCCCCATTATCTGTCATTTGTAATGTTGTCTGCCTCCCCATCAAGATCTAGTTTAAAGCTCTCCTGATCAGATTCTCAAGACTCTTAGCAAACACATTCTTGCCAAGTTCTGTGAGCTGCAGCCCATCTCTTGCAAAATATCCTTCCTCAAGTAAATGGAGACCATGATCCAAGAAGCCAAATCCTTCTTGGCGACAGCATATCAGCAGCCAGTGGTTTACCTTAAGTTTTTAGAAGCCAGATATGCCTATTATCTCTTTATGTATAGACCTTACAAAAATCATATTCAGTAGCATGTTCTGCCTGGCCTTTGGTTTAGACTCAGTCTGACCCTTATGTTTCCCTCCCCTTATGGTTTTGATTTATGGGCTACTAGTAAAATGAGGCTGCATTTTAAATTGTATTTTAACCCGTATTTTAACTAACTGTTTTTTCTTTCTTTTATGTTTTATTGTAATTTTATTGGTGTTTGCCACCCTGAGCCCGGTTCTGGCTGGGGAGGGTGGGGTATAAATTAAAATTATTATTATTATTATTATTATTATTATTATTATTATTATTATTATTACATATGGTAAGATTATTATTTTTATACTGTTGGACCTACCAATATTTCCTTCCACCACCTACCCTATAGCCCATTATCTCTTACCAGGCTCTTTAGCTGCAATGTGTCCCAAAGACCAATGGAATGCAAGAGCAGGTAGTTGAATACTGCCCTCTCCTGCGTACTTTCCCTGTACCAGGATGCCAGTACACTCAACGCTGCCTCTGCTGCCCCATAGATAAGGGCTGAAATGTACAGGAACATTGAGTTGTGCTAACATTTTTGTAGTCATCAAAGTTTGCCCCATATTCCATAATTTTTCGGCAGTGCTTGAAATGAGGGGAAAGTATTCAAGCAGAGTGGGAAGGGGATGATCTCAATTGCTTTGGCTACTGTGTGACTGTTCCCTGTTTTTGCCTCACTGTGCAACAATGAATCTGTCTCAGTTCCACATAGCAAAAGAGGGAACATCTACCTAGATTGGAAAGCTCTTCAAAATACAGATGTAGTCTAGCTACACCATGTTGCTGCCATTGCATTCTGGTGTGCAATCCAATGTGCCTTCTGTACAGTTGGAACTGTATCAGAAAGTCAGAGTGAGAGCAATGTGACTTAGTGTATATGCACTGATGTCACCACTATGGGTGCATGAATCTGTCTCCGCTTCTCCTAAAAGGGCAAGAGCTCTAAGTCATTGCTTGGAAATCTCCACCATCTCCTCTTACTGCTGCTCCAAACCCCTTCTACTATTTGAGAGTTGCAATGTTGTGTGCTGTGGAGTATACACCCAACAGCGTCTGCTCAACCATGGGTTATCTCTCTTGCCTTGCCAAGAGATACAGATGTACTGTTCTTAGCGTCACACACATCTG